>NC_056626.2:310753948-311063948 GCF_002870075.4 Lactuca sativa | reverse complement strand
GTGATCCAAGGAAGGAAGGAAAAGCTTGAAGGATCAAGAGGAGGCTAGAAGGATTCGGTTTTGATCATCATTTGCTGACTTCAGAAGGTATAAAGTCTATACCTTGCTTGCTCTTTTGATAGATCCCACTTTGTGGAGTTTTAGGGCTTTTCTAAGCCACTTTGGTCACCAACCATGATTGCAAGCATGGTTTGACGTTGATGTTTCAGATCTAGGTCCTTTGAGGGGTTACAAGGCAGAAAGGAGTGGCTTTTTGTCACACCCCAAAACCGGAACGGCGGAAACGTTCGGAGGCGGAGGACGTCATGTATAGTATCACAACAATGCAAAGTAGTAAACGAGCAACAACATCATCCATTGCATTATTAGTATAATTTTACTTACAAGTGTATTCTTTCATAGTAATAACAACATAATGAATACTCAAAATAAAAGACGAGTCTTGACTACTCCGTCTTCTCTAAACCTTGCATCGGTATCTGTCTATTTGTGACCTGAGAATACAAGTTATTTTGAAAGCGAGTATCAGCTTTAAAGCTGGTGAATTCATAAGTATTTAATGTCGTTATCTATATAAGTATTAATGAAAAGTCTTATAAGTAAAAGTGTAAACGTTTGAATTTCCTAGAAAATCCCATATTTCCTATTAGTATAAAAAGGTAGTCTTCTACCAAAACTAGACTCTTTTGAAAGTAGTCTTCTACCAAGACTTAAGTGAAAGAGAGCAAGCAAGTAAGTAGTCTTCTCACGAGACCCATTGTAAGTAAGTAGTCTTCTCACGAGACCCGCTGTAAGTATGTAATAATATGATTGGTAGTCCGTATTCTACGTTTGGAACTAAAGGTGACTTCCGCAATGAATCGCTAGGTCAAAATCCATATTTATTACCAAATCATATATAAGCCCAAACTATACCTATAATAGCTTACTAGGGATATATGAACGTATACCTTTGCTACCCAAAGGTACTAAACTGACTGATCAGAACTATTATGTTCGTATATATACACATGATATATAACTAAATATTTAAACGACCTTCGGACGGGTACCCAATACCCACCAGAACACATCCCAACGAGGAAACGGAAATAAAGCAGGTTAGCCTTCCTAAGTCCTTTAAACATTACTTATATAACTATTACATATACAGGCATGCTTTTAACAAGGTATCTATGTAAAAGTATCCATGTAAGTGTATCTAAGTAAGTGTATCTCTTCATATAGCATTTAGTATAGACTCATGTATGAACTGAATCTGGTGTAATTCCTTGTAATAGGAATAGCAAGTAGTATCTCCTAACTATACCTATAATAGTTACTAGCAATGTACAAGTATCAACGAAGGTATACCTTTGCTAGCCAAAGGTACTGAACTGACTAAGGGTACTTTTATGTCTATATATGTATACATGATATATAACTGATAGTTGAACGACCTTCGGACGGATAACCGATACCCTAAAGCCACATCCCAACGAGGAAAAGGAAATAAGGCGAGCTAGCCTTCCTAAGTCCTTCAAACATTACTTATATAACTATACATATATAGGCTTGCTTTTAACAATAAATAAATAATAATGACTTGATGTCATTCTATAAAGCATTTCAAAAGTAATTCCTTTGATAACAAAGTACAACAGAGTTTGGAAAAAAACATACAGAACGAAGTACAGTTTAATAATAAGTTGTTAAACAAGTAAAACATTTTGGAAAGCCATTTGAAGTAATCAGTTTGATAAAACAGCTAAAAGTGTAGTACATCCATTTTTATGTTGGTTATTAATCACATGCGACTGATATAATAACTAGTATGATTTAACTTGTATTTCCCCCCCCCCCCCCCATAAAAGCATTTAAATCATTTAAAACATTGATTAAGGGGTATGAACTCACCTGTAGATGGTGGTTTGGATGAACGGAAGATGTAGGATGCTAAGTGTCAAGTGAGGACTTGTACACACACAATGATCCTAGTTAACATATAATCAAACATATATGTATCTAATTAGTCATTTAATAGCTAATTAACCAAGTTAAAACACCCTAAGACATGAAAACACTTTGATTCAAGTGTTATAGGTACCAAAGGGTTGCATCTAAAAGTTGTATGGCATGACATTGGAGTTTATGGCCCAAAGACCACTCCTTATGGAGTTTACGGCCTAAGGTCATTACCCCCATGAGTTTACGGCCGTAAACTCATGGTACTAAGTGCCATTTGGTGATTTAATGTCTTACAAGTCAAGATTGAACATCCAATGATCAAGTCCAAGCCTTAGGATAGCATTAAGGGCACAATAACACTACCTAGTAGAGTTTATGGCCTAAGGACCCTTTCCTTAGGTGTTTACGGCCGTAAACTCCTATGGGGAGTTGTTTTGATTGTTGTTTAAGGTCTTGAACACTTCTAGGAAGGATCAAGGTTGGCATCCAAGGCATAGGAAGGAACTAAGGTCCAATTTACCACCTTGAAAGGGGTTTACGGACCAAGATCATCATTGGCCGTAAACTCCTTTGTTCTGTGGTTTCATGATGATTTTCAAGTGTTATTAAGATCATACTAAGCATACAAGAAGCTAGGGCAAGTGCACTTACAAGATAGGAGCTCGATTGGGTGATTAAGGTCCAAGAACACTAGTGTGTGTTCTTGGTGTTTTGAAGATCTAATGAAAATCAACAATTGAATGGATGAAATGATGTATAATGACTAGGAGATAGGCTATAACAACAAATCAATTCAAGTAATACTTACATTTTCGGAAAATCCGGTGAAGAACGGTATGCTACTTGAGAGAGAATGGATTTGGTTCTTGAGTTTGGAAGTTAGGAAATGAAAGAATGGAGAGTAAACTCATGCTTAAGGCATGAGTTTGTGGCCCTAAGAGAGTTCACGGATCAAACTCTCTTTATTTTTCCGTGAACACCAATTCAAGGTGTTGATTGTTCCATTACATTCCCGATTAACTAGAAATCACTTCCTTTTACCTGTCCGATTCATGAATAATTAATTAAAATACTCAAAGACTTTAAACTGGCTAAAAATTAGCAGAAAAGTATTTAACTTTTAATTGAGATGTTGGATTGTAGAGTTCATACGAATGAAAATTTCAGGTTGTCACACTTTTGCACTCAAAGGAAGGCCCCATGCATTGTGAGAGCTTGTTTTAGGACCTTTTGAGCTTAAAGTCCCATGCAAGCACATAAAGGTTGTAACTTTACATGCTAGATCGATTGTAGAAGCATAGATCTACATTTTGATCAAGTGTTGTACATCAGAAAGCAAAGATTCAGTGAGTGGTTGTGACCAACTCGGCGAGTCCGTTCTTGGACTCGACGAGTCCAAGGTTCTATCCCATATCAGTTGAGGGTAATAAGGACCCAGTTTAGTGTGGAAAGGTTTTAATCGGGTCCCAAGGAGTGACCCAACATTCTGGACTAAGCCATTGTTCTGGAAATTCATGGGACTCGGCGAGTGCATGAACAGACTCGGTGAGTCCAAGACAATCTTCTTAAGGATGAAGATGGACTCGACGAGTTGTTCATACAAGTCGGCGAGTCAAGGGCAGGATCTAAGTATCAGTTGATGATGAAATCGACGAGTTGTTCATACAACTCAGCGAGTCGGATGAGAATTCAGTCGATGTTCATTTAGAAGGAAAACTCGTCGAGTCATCGCCTAACTCGATGAGTAGAGACGGGTTTGAGGTCTAATGGAAGGATAGGGACTCGGCGAGTTGGCGAGCCAACTCGGCAAGTCATGTCAACTAGAAGTTGACTTTGACTTTGACTTGGTCGGGGGGGGGGGGGGGGGGGGGGGGGTAAAATGGTTATTTTACCCTAAGAGTAGATGTCAGTTTCTAACTAAGTGTTTTGAGGGAATTTTAGCCGGAGGATTTCTAGAGCAGCAGCAGCAGCAGTCAGAGGATTCCGGCACAGTTCAGCAGCTACTACTAGGTGAGTTACCTTCCAGTAGCGGTGGGTCTACGCCCACAATGTCGGCCCAGTAGGGATCGTATGCTAGATGTTTGTCTTTGTGATAATCATCTGTGATGTTACTACCTGATATGTTATATGCTAGCGTGACATGGTATGTGATAGTGATAGAGTTCTGTTGTTAGGACCGAAGGGTAGGTTAGGCACCCTAGATATGCCTAACAGTATGTTATGACATGTTTAGCTGCTAGCATGATATGTTACATGAGATAGAGGTAATAGGAGGGGGAAGATTCCCCGAGGTTCGGTTGTAAGGACCGAAGGGTAGTCAGCACCCTAGAATTGCTTGACATGGGTAAGTCAGCGCTCCAGAATGGCTTGACACAGGAAGGACGGCACCCCAGAATGGCCGTACCATGTAGGTCGGGCACCCCAGAAATGCCTAGCAGTATGTATGTGATATGATTGTATGGTACGTGGTACGATGGGGGAACTCACTAAGCTTCGTGCTTATAGTTTTCAGTTTTGGTTTCAGGTACCTCTTCAACGAAGGGGAAGGAGCTGGTGCGGTAGCAGCACATCATACACACACATATTCATTTTCCGCATTATGAGATGTTCTCGGATTGTACTCTGACATTATTATTATTTTCATGTTTTGGGATTTCAGACACGAGATATGTTTAATGAAATGATATGATCGAATGATGTTTTACTTCAAATGTTTTACAAACCACTTACTTTAAATGAAATTTTTGGGCGTGAAAATTGTGTCGTTACAAGTTGGTATCAGAGCCCTGGTTTGAGGGATTCGGACACACCCTTGGGGGTGTGAACTCAAATTGAGGGACTAAAAGATTTTGAAAAAGGAAATGTTTTCTAAAATTTAAGTAAAGAGTTTTTGAAAAAGAACGAAGTGTGTGATGTGCGCGATCGGCCGAGCTCAAGTAAGTATTCCCCAAAGTACCCATACAAGTTTATGTTACGTTTATCAGTTTCAGTAGAACAGCATGCTAGAATAGGACTAAGGATCTAGGAGTGATGCCTTATGTGCCTGCTTTATGTGCTTCAGCTTATGAGAGTTGCATGCTAGATTTGAGTAGACAGCAGTAGGATAGCCTGTCTAGGTTACGCCTGATAGTATGAGCTTAGCATTGTATGCTAGTGCAGTTCCTGTTATGAGGATAGAGTTGCTTGAGATTGTTCCCTTTTTGTCCGAATGATGTTTGCTTTGTGCTATGTGGGCTTTGAGTGATGGGAGTTAGCTGTTAGGTGAATACGTTAAAGTCACATGTGATTAGGGTTGAATAATCTTAGAGTGTTTGATTTGACTGTATTGTGTAGCTCTTGTTTTAGTCCTAACCCTTGTAGGGATGAGTCCCTTACTCGAAGGACTATCCGAGCCTCATTGCATGTGATTGTATTCAGGTAATGGCTAATTGGCATTACAAAGAGACCTTCAGTAGCTGAGGACCAGTTTGGGTGGAGTCAGAGGTTTCCTAGGGTAAGCCTAGGATGAGAGTAGCAGAGATCAGCAATGGTAAAAGGGATCTGGTGGAGTCAAGGCAGTCCTTGAGGAAGGTACGGATAGATGTGGAAGGTAGTATGGGCCCGTACTATTGAAAGCAGAGGATCCGTACCCGACTTGAGGAAGGCTAAGACAAGACCGGGGAACTTGTAATAGATGTGATCCCTTTAAAGATATCAATATCACTAATAGTTGCCTGTATGTATTGCAGAATGGTGGTACTACGTTAGAGGCCAGAAGTTGGCAGTTCTAGAGAGGGATCGGGTTCAGGATCAGGTTCCAAGCCAGCAGATGAGAGGCTACGCGAGTTCATCACGTCAGAGATCACTAGAGGCATCCTTGAGTCGACCCCCATCATTTTCAGGTCAATCAAGGAAGGGATAGTTGAGCTGATGAAGGACCGCCTCAGGGCGTTCACGAGTGACATGGCATCTGGCCAGTCAGGATCTTGCACACTGTCCTTTAAGGACTTCAGGGGCAGTTGTGCGCCGGATTTCCTTGGGGCAAAGGACCCCATTGCTGCCAAACGATGGATTGTGGACATTGAGTCCGCACAGCTGACCAGATTTTGCCCCAAGGGGTCGAAGGTGAGATATGCAGCATGATGTTTACGAGACCGAGCTAGAGATTTGTGGGAGTCCGTCGGTGACTCATTGGGAGCCTCGGCTGTTGAGGCTATGACCTGGTCGGACTTTGTGACCAGGTTCAGGGCAGAGTTTGCGCTGGCTTTCGAGCTTCAGTAGTTGGCCAAGGAGTTTTTAGATATGAGGCAAACGACGGAGATAGTGGCGGAGATCACCACCAAGTTTCGGGAGAGGGCGTTGTTAGTGCCCCAGTATGCGGGGGATGAGGATATGAGGAGGACCCGCTACCATGACATGCTACGGGCTGACATCCGAGAGCATGTTAGCTTTTCAGCTTGCCCTACCCTGGAGTCCATGATCGCCAAGGCGAGGGAGAGGGAGATCGATCTGAAGCATGTCCGGAAGAGGAAAGTAGAGGAGGGGCAGTCGATTGGGGCTTTGGGGAAGAAGCCCAAGGGATCAGATGGTAGGTCAAAAGGCCAGTCAGGACCAGGCCGTTGTAGGAAATGTTGCAGGCCACATGAGGGGGTGCGTAGATTGGGATCGTTGGGCTGCTACAAGTGCGGCAAGACGGGACATTTCAGCATGGATTGTACTGCCCCTGCACCGGTTATTCAGACGTCTGAGTTGCTGTGTTTCCACTACAACCAGAGGGGCCACAAGAAGGCCAATTGCCCCCCGTTGACAGTAGCATCAGCGCCAGTGAAGGCGCCAGCTCTAGCGACCCTGTTGATCACTGATGGCCGGCAGGGCAAGGCAGAGGCTCCAGTGATGAGGAGTCGGGCATTCTAGTTGACTACCGAAAAAGGCACGCGCTGCACCCGATGTGGTGACGGGTATGACTTTTTATTTATGCTGTTATGATATGCTGCTGTGATTTTGATATGTTATGTATGTGTTCTGTTTAGGATCGTTCCATGTGAACGGTATCCCAGTTCAAGTATTGTTTGATTCAGGTGCTACCCGATCGTTTGTTTCTCTTACGCTCAGCAAGAGATTTTCCGAGTCTTCAGGCATATTGGATTGCCCTCTAGACGTAGAGATTGCAGATGACCGTTCGGTGCAAGCATCGATGGTGTTCCGAGATTGTGTGGTGAGGTTATTTGAGGAGCGTTATCTACTGGATCTGGTTCCCATACCTTTGCGGGGGAACAAGGTTATTATCGGTATGGATTGGTTAAGCCCCAATGGGGCAGTGATCGACTGCGCACAACAGTTGGTGCAGATCAGGACCCCAAGTGGGGGAGAGCTGGTGGTTCACGGTGAGAAGCCACAACGAGGACCAACCCTATGTACAGCAGCGTGAGTTAGGCGTTACCGCCAGCAGGGTTGCACATGTTATATCGCGTATGTTATGGATACCCGGAAGGCGGCTAAAGCGATGGTGGGCGAGGTGCCCGTAGTACGAGAGTTCGTGGACGTATTCCCCGAGGAGCTACCTGGGATACCTCCGGAGCGCCAGGTGGAGTTCAGGATCGACCTAGTCCCTGGTGCGTCTCCGATAGCCAAGGCACCCTATCGGTTGGCCCCTCCCGAGATGCAGAAGTTGTCTACGCAGCTGTAGGAGTTGCTAGACAAGGGATTTATCAGGCCAAGTAGTTCACCTTGGGGAGCCCCGATTTTGTTTGTGAAGAAGAAGGACGGGTCGCACCGTATGTGTATAGACTATAGGGAGCTGAATAAGGTAACAGTGAAGAACCATTACCCACTCTCGAGGATTGATGACCTCTTTGACCAGCTACAGGGAGCATCTTGGTTCTCCAAGATTGATTTGCGTTCAGGATATCATCAGATGAGGGTCAGGGAGGAGGATGTGCAGAAGACTGTGTTTCGGACGCGCTATGGCCACTACGAGTTTGTGGTGATGCCCTTAGGGCTCACCAATGCTCCTGCCGCGTTCATGGACCTCATGAACCGCGTGTGTAGACCGATGTTAGACTGGTCAGTGATAGTGTTTATTGATGATATCTTGGTTTATTCCAATATGCTGGAGGAGCACGAGGAGCACCTGCGGGAGGTGCTGGAGACTTTGAGGAAGGAGAGCTTGTATGCCAGGTTCTCCAAATGTGAGTTTTGGTTGCGCGAGGTGCTGTTTCTATGGCACCTTGTCAAGCAAAACAGGATTTCGGTAGACCCGGCTAAGGTGGAGGTCGTGATGAGATGGGAGGTCCTGAAGTATCCATATGAGATTCAGAGTTTCCTAGGATTAGCGGGCTATTATCGGAGATTCATCCAGGATTTCTCCAAGATAGTCGTATCGTTGTCCAGGCTAACAAGGAAGGTCGTGGTCTTTCGTTGGGGGCCTGAGTAGCAGGCAGCGTTCGAGACACTGAGACAGAGATTGTGCGAGGCACCAATCTTAGCCCTGCCAGAGGGCATGGAGGATTTTGTTGTGTACTGCGATGCATCTATCTCAGGTTTGGGCGCGGTGTTGATGCAGAGAGGGCATGTCATCGCCTACGCGTCGAGGCAGCTGAAGCCTCATGAGGCGAATTACCCGACGTATGACTTGGAGCTGGGGGCTATTGTGTTCGCCCTCAAGAATTGGCGTCATTACCTCTATGGGGTTCACTATACCATTTACACGGACCATAAGAGTTTGAGGTACCTCATGGATCAGCCGAATCTAAACATGAGGCAGAGTCAGTGGATGGATGTGGTAAAGGATTACAATTGCGAGATCCTTTATCACCCGGGTAAGGCCAATGTGGTGGTCGATGCGCTTAGCCGTAAGGCGGCGCCGATCAGGTGTATCTGCATGCAGATGACAGTGGTGACTCCACTATTGGAGCGGATTTGGGAGGCCCAGCAGGAGGCCATGAAGGAGGAACATCGGAAGAGTGAGCGCATAGTGGGTCAGGTTTCCTCCTTCGACTATGACAGCAAGGGATTATTAACATTACACCGTAGGGTGTGGGTGCCATACCTCGGAGGCGTGCACCAGATCTTGATGGAGGAGGCGCACAAATCCCGATTCTCCATTCATCCCGGGGACACGAAGATGTATAGGGATCTTCGTCTGGACTATTGATGGCCCTGCATGAAGTGGGATGTGGCATGGTACGTGCAGCGGTGCTTAACCAGCAGGAAGGTCAAGGCTGAGCATCAGAGACCTCACGGCAAGATGCAGCCGTTGGATATCCCGCTGTGGAAATGGGAGGATATTACGATGGATTTTATCACCAAGCTTCCAAGGACCGCGCAAGGAGTGGATTCGATATGGGTCATCGTGGATCGATTGACCAAGAGCGCCCACTTTATCCTGATTCAGGAGAGCGCCCACTAAATGTAGATCACCGTTGTGTTGGGCTAAGGTAGGTGACACTCAGCTAGCGAGAGGTCAGACACCAAACAATGCATTAACAGGACTAGAAATCATACACGAAACGACCGAGAAGATAATTCAAATCAGAGATCGACTACAAGCATCAAGAGACCGATACAGAGCTACGCTGATAAACAGCGAAAGCCCTTGGAATTTCAAGTTGGGGATCAGGTGTTGTTAAAAGTCTCTCCATGGAAAAGGGTAATTCGTTTCGGGAAACGGGGAAAACTAAACCCACGATACATTGGACCATTCGAGATTCTTGCCCGAATCGGTCCAGTGGCTTATAGACTGCAGCTACCTAACGAGCTCAGCAGTGTACACCCCATGTTCCACGTTTCCAATTTGAAGAAGTGCTTATCCGACGAAACTCTCGTCATTCCATTGGAAGAAATTGAAATCAACGAGAATCTCCTGTTCGTCGAAGAACCGGTTGAAATATTAGACAGGGAAGTGAAGCGTACTAAGCAAAGTTACATTTCGATTGTGAAAGCTCGGTGGAACGCGAAACGTGAACCAGAATTCATATGGGAACGTAAAGACCAGATGAGGCAAAAGTACCCTCACCTGTTCTCGCTTTCTCAAATCTAGCTTCAAAAAGAATTTCATGACGAAATTCCCTCTAACCGAGGGATGATGTCACAACTAGGAATTCTGATGCGTTGTAAAACAAGTAACAAGGATAAAATTGTAACTAAAAGTTGAGAGCATGTATGATGCTTATTCAATGACAACAAAATTCCATCAAACACTCTATAGAAACATTCAAATAGTCAAGAAAAGGTTGGAAACCCTAAAAATCACGGTTTAAGTCTATTACGGTTTCCTTATTGGGCCTAATGGACCAATAAGCTTCCAATTTGACTATTTTGGCCTTAGAACTCTTAAATGGGCTCTAATTGGACCCACTCTCATGAGACTTAACCTTTTTGGGCCTTATAAGCCTAAAATGGACTAGTTTATCTTTAATAGGCCTTTTTGGGCCATAACAAATCCAATTAGCTTTAATGAACTCAAATCCATTCCTTTATGCTAAATTGGGCCGTGAACACCCCTAAAAGCCCAATGGGCCGAAAAATAGTTATTTAGCCTCATAATTTGGAGCAAGACTTAAAATGGGCCTATGATGATTCCTTTCCTCTTCATTAGCCCATTTCGGCCCAACAACAACAAAAAAATGAAAAATGAATTGGATAGAAAAGAGTTGACTAGGAGATGCCACCTCAATAAAATCCATCATGTATCCATGCAACAATTCCCATACATCACCATTGCAAATTACTTCAAACTCTCTCTAGAACACCTTCATCCTTCCTCCAAATATTCGAGAACCATAAGGGCTTCAAGAAGAACCTCATTCAAAAATCACTTCCAACTATATACTAGTGGTAAGATCTGGCAAACATGTTTTCCTTCTACACTTAATCACTCTTCTTATAACCTTAAATTCTTGATCATACTCCATAGAACTCTTCAAATTCGAGATCTCTTCAAGGAGCTTGCTAGGACCAAATTTTCTTCATTTCTTCAAAACTGTGAGCAACAAAGCAAGGTGAATTCATACCCCTTGTTTTTGGTTTTTACTTGTTTTTAGGGGGAGAATACAAGTATTTTGTGATGATCTATATGTGTTTGCATGCAATATGTGAATTCTTTAGTTTTTGGTTGTGATAATATGAAGTATTTGTTATATTTCAAGATCTATAATAAAAGGGGTGAAAGAAACATGAACAAGAACATAATGAACAATATACATCATGGATCTAAGGGTCTTTAAGTTTAAAAAGTGAAAAACAAAACCAAAACAACCTTACAAGTGTCATTTTTCCAAAAACAACAAAAATTGGGTATAAATTGTAATTTGTCGGTTTGATGAGGGTTATAAGTTGAATATTTGCATAAAGGCTGATTTTCATGAAAATAACACTTTTCAAAGGATCAAAAACATAAATTTTAGCTAAATGGGCTTAAAAGTGAGCCTAATGGGTTTTGGGCCCAAAGTTGCAAAAAAATGAGAATTCGAGGGGCTGAATTGGAAAACTTAATGAAATATGGGTCTAAAATGTAAATAAAATTTTTCAAGGGTTAAAAATGAGTTTATTACAAAATTTGGACTAAAAATGCAAAGTTTTTGATTTTGGGGTCAAATTTGTAAAACTTATGGAAAATGGGCCAAAATGTAACTTTTTTGCAAATGAAGGCTGGAAATGACAAATACAATAGTTTTGGACTAAAATTACTATTCAAATAAATTTTGGGTAGAAAATGTCAATAAAAATGGTTTAAGGACCAAAAATGTAAATTTTCGTAAAAAGGGACTATAACTCACATTTTTACAGAAAAAGGTGCCATAATCGTTAATCTAAATGTTTTTGGGCCAATTAAACTACTATAACTTTTCGGGTTATATATATATATATATATGTGTATATCGTTATAAATCAAACGTTAAAATATTTCGTTATTGTGAATAAACATTTAACATACTACGAATACCAACAATATGAACTTAAACTCAATAAAACATAAGCAATTCAAAATTAGGGCTCAAATACCTTCTCTACGTGCTATTGGGCCTTTGTGGCCCAATATCATATTTAATTGGGCCCGATATATTCACACATGTTTATTGGCCTCCTGTGACCCAATTACATGCCTAAGGGACCCTCAATGGCTTTTACATGCTATTGGGCCTTAGTGGCCCATTGGTATTGCTTGTAAGGTCCAAATCAAACATATGCATGATGGGCCAACGTGCCCGTCTCATACTCGACAGTCTATAATATCATACAGGATTAGTGGGCCTCTGTTGTCCTCTTCTCTTCGTCTGTTGTCCTCTTCTCTTCATCTGTTGGTCATAGTCTGTAGTTATAACCAGAGTCTCCTGGAGGGAGAGCGAGAGTTTGTGTATAGATTTATATGGGGTGACTCCCACACACCTGAGTTGTTCGCTACAGTTAGACTCGGCCAGTCTAGGGTGACAAAATCTTAAATCAATTCTGGCATTCGCTAGTATGCCAAGACAGATGAACTAGTCATTATTATGCATGGTTATAACGACTCACATCGAGATCCAACACCATCTAAGTAATCAGGGGAAAACAGATCCATTCTTGTGATGTTACAATAATATAAAACTGTCATACTATTTATATCGGAAAACATCGGGTTTTTCGGGGGATCAACATTATTCAATCCTATACACAACAACTATAATGCGATAATCAATTTCGGATAACAATCACTTTTACTTGTTTTGAAATCACATACACATGCACTTATGGGATCATCGTAGCTTTTTGCAAACAGTTTTTGTACAAAAATATCGGATTTTCTGGGTTTTACAAACGATACAATCAAGTTTTATATCAAACATGCTTATGAACTCACCAACATTATATATGTTGACGTTTTCAAAATAACTTGTATTCTCAGGTAACAGATAAGTCGAAGAATAATACCAACTGTGTTAGGATGTTATGTTTTGAAAAATTCTCAAACAATTTATGTTACGGATGTGTAATGCTTAAAAAATTTACTTGATGTGAACAATGTCAGTTGTACTATGTAATTTTGGTGATGTATGTGTTGTTCATGTATATTCATTGTTATGATATTTCAATTTAAGTCACGCGAGCCCTCGGACGTTTCCTCCATCTGGTTCGGGGGTGTGACAAGATTTCTCAAGCTTACACACTTTATTAGGGTACTTCGCATCTACAAAACCCTCTGGCTGACTCATGTAAATATCCTCAGCCAACTTCCCGTTAAGGAAAGCGGTTTTGACATTCATCTGGCAAATTTCATAATCATGAAACGCAACTATGGCTGTCATAACCCTTATAGATTTTATCTCCGATACTGGTGAAAAGGTCTCGTAATAGTCAACTCAAGGAGTTTGAGTAAAGCCCTTCGCAACCAATCGTGCCTTATGTGTGTACTTTCCCGTCCATGTCGGTCTTCTTCTTGAAGATGCATTTGCACCCGACCGTCTTACGACCTGGTACATTTTCAACCAAGTTCCAAACTTGATTATCGTACATGGACTCTTGATGTCCATTGCCTCTTTCCACTTTGCAAACTATTGGCCCGCCATGGATTCCTTGTAGTTGTTAGGTTCATCCAAATTTAACAATGTACTATCATTGATAAATGTATCACCTTCAATTGTTATATGAAAACAATGCAACACAGGTGGAACACTAACTCTACTGGAACGTCTTAGAGGTACAGACTCGTCAACTAGTTCAACATGTGTCTCATCCTCAGGTTGATTGCTAGTGTTAGAGGATCCTTCATTGCTTAACTCTTGAAGCTCTTCATGGTCAATTTACCTCCCACTATCCTCTTGGCATATGAGTTCTCTTTCACAAAAGACACCCCTTCATGCTACAAAGACCATGTTCTCACTAGGTCAATAGAAAAAAATATCCAAAGGATTTTTGTAGGTAGCCGATGAAAATACAACACTCACTACAAGGTTTGAGCTTGTCGTGAGTCTCTCGTCATACGAAAGCCTTGCAACCTCAAACCTTGATATGCGCTAACGAGGGAACATTCTTTGTCCACATTTTGTGAGGTGGTTTGGTAGCCTTCTTAGTTGGGACTAGATTAAGGATATGGGCAGCAGCCTCTAAGGCATACCCCAGGATGAGATAGGTAACGAAGCTTGACTCGTCATTGAACGAACCATGTCCAACAAGGTTCGATTGTGCCACTCAGCCACACCATTAAGCTGTGGTGTCCTAGGTGGTGTCAATTTTGAAACAATTACACATTCTTTAAGATAGTCGTGGAGCTCGATACTAAGATACTCACTACCTCGATCGGATCGGAGCATCTATATCTTCCTGTCCAATTGATTCTCCACTTATTGCTTTAACTCTTTGAACTTTTCAAAGGTTTCCGACTTGTGCTTGATTAAGTAGATATATCCATATATGTTATAATCATCGGTAAAGTTTACAAAGAAGCGGGTAGCATCCCTTGTGGTGGATCTGAAGGGTCCACACACATCAGTGTGTATGAGATCTAACAGACCCTGACCTCTTTCACAAGTACCAGTGAATGGTGACTTGGTCATCTTTCCAAAAAAACAAGATTCGCACGTATCATCCGACTTCAAGTCAAATGACTCCAACACTCCATCCTTTTGGAGTTGGGCTATGCTCATCTTGTTGACATGTCCAAGACGACAACGCCACAAGCATGCCTTGTACAAACCATTAGATGAATCAATATGCAATACATTATTTCCTAAGTTGTCTACAACCATCACAAGTTCATATATATCATTACAAGACAATGCTTCAAAATAAAATTTACCATCAAAAAAAGCATTAATAGAACCAATTTCATTGTTGATTGAAAATCTAAAACCATGTTTATACAAACCATGAAGATGAATAATGTTTCTCGCCATATCTGGCGAGTAGCAACAATTGTTCAAATCTAACCCTAACCCATTAATAAGAAATAAAGAATAAACTCCAATCTTGGTGACATGCGACGCTTTCCTTTTCCCCATGATCAAGTTCATCTTCCCGTGATCCACGTCCCTACTTCTTCTTAGAGAACAAATGTGAAAACCACATCCTGTATCAAGGACCCAAAAACTAGCATGTGATGATTTATTAGATTGAATAGTGTAAATACCAATGAAGGTGGGCTTTATCTTCCCATCATTAATGTCCTGCAAGTATTTAGGGCAGCTTCGTTTCTAGTGCTCCTTTTCATGACAATGGAAGCACTCTGCTTCCTTTGGATTGGATGAGGGAGCAGCAGCACCACCTTTGGACCCACTAGAAGAGGATCCATCATGAGACTTTCCCTTGTGGATCTTTGAGGAAGTTTTCCTCTTCTTTCCCTTCCCATGTCCAATTACCAGGACTTGGGGAGCAGTAGGAGTGGATACAACAAATTTGCCTTTTAAACAACTTTCCGCAGTTCTCATTAGGACTTGAAGCTTGCTCAGAGTGACTTCCTCCTTATTCATATGATATGTCATTCTGAACTGATCATAACAAGGAGGCAAGGAGCGTAGGATAATGTCAATAGCCAACTCTTCTTCAAAATTGACATTCAACTTTAGCAAGCGATCCGCATATCTTTTCATCTTTTGCAAGTGGGCCGTGATGGACTCTCCATCCTTCATTTTTGTTGTTATCATGGAGGCAATGATTTCATACCTTTCTTGTCGAGCACTATGATGGTACCTTTCCATCAAATCTTGGTGCATCTCGAAAGGCCAAAAGTCATCATAGGATTTCTAAAGCTCAGAAGTCATAGTGGCTAGCATAATGCACGACACCTTTGTCGCGTCCTTCTCATGAGTCCCTTACTCAGCCAGTTGCTAAGGAGTAGCAGTTTCTTCATCAATATCCTTTAGCTCTTTGTCAAGGACATATTCCTTTTCCTTGTAGTGAATGGCCATGTGAATGCTTCGAATCCAGTCATTGAAATTCGACCCATCGAAAATGACCCTCCCACATAGGTTCATGAGGGAGAAAGAGTTAGAAGCATTTGAGTTTGAAGCATTGTTTGAATTAGACATCTGAAAAGAAAGACAAGTTTTATAAGATAGAAATTCCTTAACATAACACCCAAATTAAATATTAAGGCTAGGACCCAAACACAATATTTCAGAATTCGGAAGAGGGATGTCGTAATCCAATCACAAAATATTTGAAAGTCGGTAAATGACGAGTTACCAATTTCACCACCCAAAACTAAAATTTTAAAGAATTAATTTTTATGAAATTCCTAGTTATTTGAGATTCATTGAACTATCCAATGGTATGTTTAAATCTCGATTATGCCCTTTAATTTTGTGACTGGTATACTGAGGATCACAAACAAGGTGTGAATAACCATGCAAATTTTCATGGCACTCTTGAGTAAGTTAACACCAAATCAATGTGCGGGTAAACCACACACGCTCCATTGATCTATGAAAATTCTCGAGCTACCCTTTACCACCCTTGTTAGTCCATATTAGCGTGCCAGTTAACTACACACGCTCCACAAACGACTTAGCAAGCTGCAAAGTTCAATTTCATGGAATAGCACCATTTTCACATTTTTCTAATGTAACTAAGATTGAGAATTTAGAAGAACATTTAGTTATTTTTATAATTATCATTATACTTTTTAGTTAGAATTAATGTCCTATCCACCCGTTTGGCTAACGACCCTCCACTAGTCAAGTAAGCGGTGGATGAGAGTGGACACCCATTCAATCGCCATTTTATAGGCAATTTCCTTATACCCCTTATAGACCAGCTTCGTGAATGAGGCCTACTAACGGTAAGACGGACTGTCTTACACACACACACACACACACACACACACACACATATATATATATATATATATATATATAAGTATTAGGCTTTTAATATTATAATAGTATAAGGGTTGAATTTTACACTTTTAAAACTCTAAGGTTTAGAATTTAAATATTTCAAAATTAAAACATTTTAATCAATTTTTTTTTAAATTCCAACACTTGAGGACAAATTTTGAAACTTATCAAAACTCTTGGTTCAATTTGAAAACAATTAAATTAATCATGTAATTAACCATATCACATAATTGACCTAATTTAATTTCATATAGCAAGATGATTCAAATTCTAAAAATAATTAGTTTTTTACAAAATCAAGTGATTATCTTAAAATTTGACAATCATCATTCAATTGGATGAGGACAATCATTATCTTATTAGAAAAATCGAATTTTAACAGTCAAAACAGTTTGTGGTAATGATCCTAATCCAAAACTGGCCAAAAAAACTCGAAAAACTTCAAACAGATGATCCAAATCATCGAGTTCATGGCATGGACTCGTCGAGTTAGAACAACTCATCGTGTCCAGCAGTCAGAGGCAAAACAATGAAGTTTTTTCAGCTTTGAAAATGACACAATTGCATCAATATAACAGAAAACACCATAGGCTCTGATACCACTGACGGGTTTTGAGCACAATAACATCCTTGTGGTACACATACAACCCTAATGCTTTAGATCTAAGTTTTCGCAAGTTATACATGAAATTTCATTTTATCAAAAGCATATAGCCTAGCTAGCATGCAATTGGAGATATAAAACATAAAAACTAGTTAGATGAATACCACTTAGTTGTAGCTTGTAGTTCTTGGCCTTTCAAGAGCTTAGTACCTCAAGTGTGATACCTCTAATAAGTTACAAACTCCAAAAGAAAAAGGAGGCTTATTAGAGAGAGGTTAGGAAGCACAAATCAGCTAAGGTTTCACCTTGGAATCCTTATTCCTGATTATAGTGAAGCTAGGGTTACTTTTATAGTGTGGAATTTATAGGGTGTCTTCCATGCAAACCCTAATTCACCATGAATCTTCACATTTGGTAGGCCCTTCGGACTAGACCTTCATGGACTCTCATATAGGATTAGTCCATTCCTAACCAACATGGATCATTGCCCCAAACTATAAGTATTACTGATTTACCTAATCAGTGCCCGTAAAATTAATCAGTCTCTTTTGATCACTAAATTAATTCCAAATTAATTCTTGATCAATACCAATTAAATACTATGATTTCTCAATTAATGTATTATTCATATATTAATAAATCACAAATAACCTCTTTCTCAAATATTCATCCTATCAAATTGCGCTGGTGAAGGTAACCCAAAAGGACCATGCTACTATCGGGTCAAGTACATACCAATTATAGTTGTGGGCTTAGACATCTAATCCAATAGTAACTGCATCTGGGGTAGCATTCTCTCCAAGTTTGGGAACATCATCATCGATAACATACTCTTTGTTCTCATATCTTAATGTGAATCTCAGGGTCCTGATCCAATCTAGATAGTTGGATCCATCCTCATTGAGCATTTCCTTATTTAGAACTGACATCATAAAGAAGCTTGAGTTTTGAGTTGCAAGAGGAGGATGAAGAGAAGGATTGTTGTTGTTGTTGCTATTGAGTAGGATCGACATCTACAAATGATAAGATTCCAATTAGTTCGATATATAAAATCCTTTATAAATAATCACCCTAAATCAAATTATTAAATTAAGGTTGGGATCCATATTTGGCTTCATGAGGTGTAAAGGTATGTCATAAACACACCACAAAGTTATTTAGGTAGACAAAACTCTTTGTCAATTTCGATCACCACGAAATTCCAAGATCTTTCAGATTCAATGATTATCAATGGAATGTTAATCTCGAATTATGTTCATCTCAAATTCAATGGAGGGGATGTCATGGATATCAAACAGATGGTGAATCACCCATACAAAATTGCATAGTCCCTGACTCAAGTTACCCTAGAGATTCACGGATTCCATATCATTGTCTACTTATACTCTCAAATATACGTGCGGGTTAACCACATGAGCTCCATCAACAAGTTATAAAGAAAATGTGCAATTTTTATGGGTAACATAAGATTCACTTTTAATTAAATAAAATGGTATTTTGTTTTATAGTTGTATTTATAATACTTTTAGATTGACTATTATCACTATCAAACCCTTTCGGTAACGCTATTCTCAAAATGCAATACGGCGGTGAGGGTGGTAAGCACAAAGCATATTTAAAACCGATCTCATTAGGAATCAAAGAGACCTCCTTAAAACTCTACATTATAATGGGTGAGCCTAGTCATGGTAAGACTGAAAATGTCAATATTTAAAATATGCGAGGACGCATATTGTAATTCTCTTATAGATACAATAGATACGAATCTTACATATATAAGGGGTAAATTTAAAACTCCTTAAATTTAGTTGCCTATTATTAATTCCAATTAATAGCAAGGACACAATATAACAATTAATAAACCATGAGAGGTTAATATTCAAAATTATAAATCTCTATTATAAACATTATTATATATTTAAATTCACTATTTAAATAATAAATAAATATTCAAATTCAAATAATCATATTTAAATAATATTTATCAAATTTCTAGATTTAAAACATTTTAAATTTGATATATATATATATATATATATATATATATATATATATATATATATATATCCATATTTAATAAAGCTTCAAATTTGGAAAATGAAAAAATTATGGAAACCCTAATCTGTCGAGCTCACGTTGTGAGCATCAAGCTCTCACATCGTGAGTTGCGATTGAAGTTTTTATCAATTACGAATTTTCAATCTTCCTTCTTCCATTCAATTTCAAACATGTATTTTTAGAGAATATGGATCTAGGGTGAATGTAATCATGAACCAATGACTCTGATACCACTGTTAGGTTTTCAACATATCAAATACACTCTAAACTAGGTAGCAAAGAAATCAATACAACGATATACCTAAGTGCACATGCAACCTATGGATCTATGGTTTTTTACTATTACATCTACCCTAAGAAAACCGAAAACACAAAGGAATAATCACATACCTCTTTTGCAGCCAAAGATTTTCATGTTTGACTCCTTGTGCATGCCACCTTGTTTGGATGATAGTGGCCCAAACCAGAATCCCTCTCTTGGTTCACACCCAATGAACTCAAAAGAGTAGAATAAAAAATAATTAGGAGGGGATGAACTATAAAGAAAGTTCTTCCACAACAAGGGAGAATGAAATGGCAAAAAATCAGGCGAAGAATGAGCAAGGAGGAATGAATCGCTAAGCCCCTATTTATAGCCTTGGATACCTCTTGGGTTTTATCCTCAAGCCCGTGTGGGATAGGATAACCCTATGAACGAAATTTACGTTATCCAAAGGGAATTTTAGCCTATCACCCTTCTTTCTAGGGTTCTAAAATATTCATAATCGACCAATTATTGATTAATTGATATTCAACCCTTCTATTAATTAAACTGTTAATTAATTCTCTAATTGTTTTCCAATTAGTTTCTAATTAATTACTAAACAATAATAATTGATAAACTAATTCCTCCTTTATTTATTCTATTTAATTTGAGTCTTGAGGGCAACCCAAGAAGACCCTACTATTATTAGAAATATGACCAATAGTTGATGACATTGGATACTCTTTCCAAAAAGTACTGGTGATGACCATGGTGGTATTGAGTCTTCGAAGCATGATCTAGCTCATCGATTTGCTATGAAGGATTTGGGCTTGCTGCATTATTTCTTGGGTAATGAAGGTGCTCAGTCTAATAAATGGTATCTTCTTTCTTAGACTATATATATATATATATATATATATATATATATATATATATATATATATATATATATATATATATATATATATATATATATATATATATATATATAACTTGTTTACATGGGCAGGCCTGTTTGATAATCAGATTGTAGATACTCCTCCTAAAACCAATGCATGGTACTCTTTTACTAATGGTGCTCCTTTATTCATTCCGAATCTTTATCGAAACGTTCTGGGAAGCTTGGTTTATCTTATAGTTACTCGTCTGGACATTGCTCATGTTGTTCATGTTGTCATTCAGTTTATTACTACTCCAACCTCTGTTTATTGGGGAGTTGTACTCTGGATTCTAATATATCTTTATGGCACTCAGTTTCAGACCCTCATGCTTTCCTCAACGTCTTCTATTGAGGCACCTGCCTATAATGATGCTGGTTGGGATGGTGATCGTCATGATCATAAATCTATCACCGGATTTTGTGTATTTCTTATAGATTCCAGCACTTCATGGAAGAGAAAGAAACAATCTGCTGTCTCCAGATCCTCCACGGAGGCTAAGTATTGTGTTATGGTTGTGAGTACATATCAGGTTATATGGTTATAGTGGCTTCTTGTGTATATGGGGGGTTCTCGTTTATTCACCCACTTTCTGTATTGTGATCTATGCTATCAATTGCGCGCTATAGCAGTGCTATAGCGCCGCTATAGCGTTTCGCGGTGATCACCAACCGCTATTTTCAAGTTATCGTTTTCAAATCGCGGTACCGCAATTTGCGCCGCAATTAACCGCAATTCACCGCTATTCTCATGACCGCGATAGCGGCGCTATGGCCGCTTTTTTATTTTCTTGCATATTTCAATTATTTTTATTACATTTGGCCCATTTGATTAAGTTGTCAACAAAAAACAATTTTTAATGAGCCCGTTACTTGCATTTTAAAAAGCCCATTGAAAAACCTAATTAACATTATTCAAAGTATCTGATCCAAAAACGTGAACGTGACTTGAAGACTTGAAGATTATTTGAGCTATGACGAACAGACAAAGACGAAGAACACAGGTGCGACTGCGAGGCTGCTTCTTCCGAGTTCGGAGGAACTGACTTCTTAATTACTCGATCATGAAGAATTTGGTCTTCACTCTTCATCCTTCACTACGTAGTTTGTATATTACTATATTAGAATTTTGAATATTATGTTATTTTTCTATGAATTTTTAGGTTTTATGATATTAATTCTATATAGACTTATTAGATTTTATGATATTAATTCTAAATATAATATAAAAATATTAAATTATATGTAATATTAAAAAAGCCGCTATAGCACCGCTATACCACCGCGAAAACCACGATTTCAAATAGCGGCATGTGACCGCTATCGAAATTTTGACCGCGATAACTGCATAGATTGTGATAAAAAAAAAAGTACGATACAAATTGCGAAGAATTATGTTTTTTGTGAGCGGACATAGCATATTGAGATATATTGTCACTTCACATGTCATCACTTACAACTTGAAACCATATTGCCTCTGTTTGTTTCATTAACCTTTTAGCTTGCAGATATTTTTACAAAGGCTCTATAGGCATCTCGGTTTTTTTTTTGTGTGTGACAAACAGTCAGTGCTTATTGCTATGACATTGTGAGTTTGAGGGGGATATTAGCTCATACGTTATTAGCCCACATATTTATGGGTTCTTTATCCTTTATCCCATTAGGGTTTGGTCTTAGCTAATATTTATTCTCTATTTTCTTATTTGTAGTTTTTATGCTTTTCTATCTAGAACATTTTTAATTTCTCTCTTACAATAAAAATACGGCTCTATTATCAATTTATTTCGAATAATATATATTTAATATGTTATTATGATGTAAGTTGTTAAGTCACATTTATTTATATATCTTAGCTCCCTCTTGGGTTAGATGTCCTCCTACGTTGAGATTGAGGGTCCAAGTCTCGCCTATTACATATTTGAAAGTCAAAAGTATTTTACAGGTAGATTAAAATATGTTTGTTACCGTTCTACTATATATATATATATATATATATATATATATATATATATATATATATATATATATATATATATATATATATATATATATGTATATATATATAAAGTGAAGACATGAAAACATTAGTTTATGTTATTATCCTGCCTTAAATTTTGTATATGTATAATTATACTGTGAGTATTAAAGTATGATTATATATATATATATATATATATATATATATATATATATATATATTATAGAATAAAAATTTATTGCAGAATAATAATATAAAAGTAATGTCTACACGTCTCTATTTTATTTACTTTCTTCATTTGAATATATATATATATATATATATATATATATATATATATATATATATATATATATATATATATATATATATATATATATATATATATATAAAGTGAAGACGTGAAAAAATTAGTTTATGTTATTATCATGCCTTAAATTTTGTATATGTATAGTAATTTACTAATTAACCTGTGAGTATTAAATTATGATTATTGATATATATTCATTATAGAATAAAAATTTATTGCAGATTAATTATATAAAAGTAATGTCTACACATCTTTACTTTATTTACTTTCTTTGAACCAATATATATATATATATATATATATATATATATATATATATATATATATATATATATATATATATATATATATATATATATATATATATATATATATATGGGAACATGACACATATAACCATGAAACTTTCTAGGGTTTACCCTTTTAGTCACTAAACTTTTTTAGTATCTTTATAAGGGAATCAATTGTCTTGCAACCTAGCAATATAGTCTCCTTCACTTGTTATACCCAGTCACCTTGCCACATCGTCCGAATTTGACACATCATCGATGACATGTCGCCATTGTATGTAAGTCTTGTAGCTAAACAACGTCATTTAGGAATGTGAAACATAAGTATCACATTCACAATGTTCACCCGCCTCCGTTTAAAGTGTTAAGCTTGTGCCCTAAAATGGCACAATTCATAACCTAGTTACCCCGACTGCACCATATACTTCAATACCAAACACATAAAGAATTCTGTCATGATCATCTCAAGATCACAGTTGGTCACCCAACTACAATCGGCACAATGTTGAAAATGTGTTGAATGGAGTCACAAATGAAGACCTGGCGATCAATCTACTGCAGACCAGTGTTCTAAAAGGCGCGCCATGGCGTGAGGCGTGGCTTCACCGTTACGAAAAACCTTATAACGTTGGTGTTAGGCGTGGCGTGTGGCAAGGCGCGATATGGCGCGCCATGGCGCGTTATGGCGTGTTATGGCGCGTGTTTTTTCGTTTGAGACACAGTTTTTTGTTATTTGTTATGTCTTTTCTAATCGGAGATACAAGTATTTTGGTTTTTGTTAACTTTTTGTTATTAGTTATTGAACTAATATTGCTAAAAGTAGTTATATTTAATATAAATTTATATTTATGTGGTAATATAATTTTAAATTAATACAAAATTCCCGCCTTACATCACGCCTTGAAAAAACGCCATGGCTCGCCATGGCTCGTTAAGCTTGAGGCTTGGTCTTGCCGCCACGCCACGCCTCACGCCATTTAGAACCTTGTTGCAGACACAGTTGGAAGTGTCACATGTGAGGGAAAAGATTGAAAACGACCTTCGTAAACTACGACGCAATCTCACTAGAGAGATGGACTCCCTAAATCATGAAGTCGATGATGTTACAGAAGGGCAACTCAATCTATCAAACATGGTTGCTTATTTGAAGAATCTTTTTTGTTCATTGCAAGCATCGTATGTCAACTCTGTTCTCATAAAAAAAGAAGTCGAAGAAAGTCAAATGGGTCTTTGGGGTTTTTGTGGTTGCTGTTTTTGGGTTTTTTAACCTATAGGTTTTATAAGGGACAGAAGCTTAGTAGGTTAAACATTTCAATCCCAAGTTTCTATTTTGTTTAGATTTGCATCTTCTATTTTGTACTTATTAGTAACAGGTTTTTGTCGTTGTCTTTTGGTTTCTGGTCGTAGTAGTATTTGGTGGGTTTGTGATCATGATGTGTAGATGATCAGTATTTTGATGTAAGGCAGGTGATGGTTCTAGTATGTAGTTACGTAGTGGTATAAATATTATTATAAGTTCTTCAGTTCTTCAATACATGTAAAGATGCAGAAACCCATGAATGAAATGTTGATTATGTTAACTTGTTCCTGTTATAAAATGATTACTCTTATAATGTAAATTTGCGTGTGTAATGAAGAAGTAGTCATTTTTTATGCTGATTTTGTTTTTGGGACCACATGAAAAACTCAAACGTTTAATACCGGATTTGTTTGTGGGGACATGGGACAAAAGAGAAGATGCAGACACCCAGATTTGTTGTTACCTATACCCATAAATAGAAAACAATGAAAAGTGTCTTTTTGTTGTATTTGTGAGGGACCCTATTTGTGATTGAATGGAAGAAATGAAATTACCCTAATTGGTTAAGTCCAATAATAAATGTATGACTCAAATACCCCTACTGGATTTTGTGACATAATAAACATTGACTGAAATACCCCTACTGGGCTAATTCACATAATATAAATTGCCTCTAATACCCCTGATCCGTTTATTAAAATAAAACAAAAAAAAACACAGAAATACCCCTACTTCATTAACAAATTAAATTGATAGAAAGACCTCTAAACTAACGTTTTCAAATGACAAAAATAACCCTACTATGATAAATACATGAAATACCATATAGTCCTACCTTTTATACTAGCATGAAATACCCATACGCCTACTTTAATAAACTATTTGCAATGACCAAAATACCCCTACCTGAATACTAAAATGAAATACCCATACGCCTACTTTAATAAACTGTGTGCAATGACCAAAATACCCCTACCTGAATACTAGCATGAAATACCCATACGCCTGCTGCATAAACTGTTTGAAATGACCAAAATACCCATACTTTCATACTAGCATGAAATACCCATAAGCCTGCTGCATAAACTGTTTGAAATGACCAAAATACCCCTACCTGAATACTAGCATGAAATTCCCATATGCCTGCCGCATAAACTGTTTGAAATGACCAATATACTCCTACTTTCATATTAGCATGAAAGACCCATATACCCCTACTTTCATACTAGCATGAAATCCCCATGTACCCCTACCTTAATACTAACATTGTATTAACTGAGTCCAATGAGCAAAATACCCCTACTTTAACAAAAGCATGCCATACCATAAATTTTAGAATTAAACCAAGCATCCAAATATCGATTGTTAAGATACTTATAACATACATCCAAATAGCAAACACAAATTCGTTTGTTCAATCCACATCACAAGAACACAATTACAAGTGTAATTAATCTAACTCCATTGGCGATCCAACACTACTACCTTTACCTGCAACTCTTTTAGCAAGCAGTAGTTTAAGAATTCTCTCTGACTTCTTCGTCCTATTTGGTTGACACGTACTTTTCACTTATCTAAGAAGTTTATTAACCCCTACTCTTGCTCAAATCCATTTTCCCTCATTACTTCATCATTTTGTGGCTCAACTGTATCACCCATCACAGCATCTTCTGTACCTCCTTGCATATTCACTGATTCTAGTGTTTGCCTGATTTTTTTGTTTCTTTATGACATTAGTATTAGGTTGCCTTTGCATTTGTGTGCAAGTGGTCTTGTTGTGCACTTTCTCTTTGCATATGCCACAAGAAACCTTTTTCCATACCTTTGAAATAGTGTGTCTTCCAGACCTTTCAAAAGCACCCCTTCTTTTTTTTGACTGTTGGCTTGGCTGGCATTCTTCTTTTTAAAGGAGGCAATGGAGGTGTAAAGGTTGTTGAAGGCCACATGTTCATCCCATTCATACCACTAATAGACTTTTTCCAAGTGTTTTGGTAGAAGGCTGCCATATACAAAGGGTCTACATATGGCCCATCAGGTGTTACGTTTAAAAACGCTAATGTAGCTACTGAATGAACACAACCATACCCCTTTAGTTGTCATAACCTACAACTGCATTTTTTTGTCACATAGACAATGTACGACTCATCCATTTTCCTTGTTTCAAACTTCATACTCCCACAAGACACAACCTGCCAATGCCTACATAGACTAATGCAAAATTTAGAGTTGATAGTGGTAAGTAATGTATGGAAAAAGTGTACATACCTTTGCTCATTTTGTAGAATATTCAATCTTGTTCTGATGTTTGGACAAATAGAATAACGATTCCATCCTGCACCTATGAGTTTCATACTTACCATCCTTTGCATTAAATAAATACGAATGTCCTCCAACATGCTGATAATAGGCTTCTTACTAGCATCCAAATGACACTATTAAAGCTCTCTGAAAAGCCATTCTCTACAGATTCACATGATGAATGGTGAATTTAAAAAAAGCTAGAGACCAAGGGTTTGGATCTCTATCCATAAGATTGTTAATAGCTTTAGGGTTCAACTTTTCAATATCTTTCATGACTGTGTTAAAATGTGCTTCAGTTGTTGCCTTACTTGCTCTCTAAAACAAATTCTCAAACTTTGCTCCAATAAACCTCTTTCTAAAGTTAGCATATATATGTCTGGCACATTGCCTATGTTCTACTGCTAGGAATACCTCTTTGACTGCCTCAACTAAACCCTGCACACGTACCAGTAATAGGTGGAGTTACAAATGTAAATATTTACAATACTATATTAAATACTTTATAAACATACCTTGTGTTGATCAGAAATTAAAGTTAAACCACTTCCATCATTCCAACATTGCAAATCTTATGCAAGATTTTCAATGAACCATTTCCAATTCTCTTTGTTTTCCACAAATACAACTGCCCAACCAATTGGCAATATTCCATTGTTAGCATCCCTACCAACAACACACAACAACTCACCCTAGCAATAGGTTTTCAAGAAACAACCATCCAAGTTAATGATCCGTCTACACCCTCCACGCCACCCTTATTTGACTGCATCGAAGCATATGTAAACGTTGCTGAAGTAATTCTTACCATCAGGAATTGTATCCATTGAAGTTTTAACAGTGGATCGAGGATTTGATCTTTTAATCTCCTCACCGTAAGACCATATTCTAGCATAATTTTCAGCAACCGTGCCTTCGAATAGACTCAATGCATACTTCTTGGCTCTCGTACATTGACTCATACTTACAACAATGCCAAAAGTGGTTTTGACCTCCTCTTTTAGTAATCTCACACTCATTTTCTGATTGTTGAAAAATTGTTGGGTAAAGTGGGTACGTATCCATCTATAAGTTACAATTGATCCAAATTTGAAATTCTTTGAACAATTGTGCTCGCTAATAAGAGACTTAATTTTGAAAGACTTGTCATCACTCATCCATGGCCCCCAAAGCCTAAATGTACATTTTCCATCACAACATTTTGCTAGCAACCGTTTACTATCATTTTTCACAAAACATAATTGATAACCTTTTGCAACAACATAGTTATAGAGCATGTGTTTCAATTATTTAGGACTCCCAAACCTCATACCTAACATAGGTTCCTAGTCCTTCCAGTGAAGCTGTTCATTGAAAATGTTTGGCAACTGAGGATAAACATATTCATCATCATCCATGCCTTCTTCCAAAGGGCCACCCAAAGCTGCATTCTCACCCATTTCGACATCATGCCCATTAGATGTTTTGAATACATGAGAAATGCTATAGTTATCCTCGTCTGCATCAACATCCACATCATCATCCCCGTGGTCATCCTCATCCTCATCCTCATCATCCAAATGGACTGACCCTATTTGTTTAACTAGTCCGGAACCATCAAGAACTTTTTCCACTATGTTATCAACAACCTCTTCTTTTTGCTCTTCCAACCATTCCTACGTGTTACTATTACCAAAATGGTCTATATACATACAAAGTATAACACCACATTCATAGGCTATTGCTATGAAATCAGCACAATCCAACTCATTCGGAATTAAGGTCAGACCTTTGGGGAAATTAATATCTGGTTGGCAGTAATAGAGCTTCGCACACTTTTCTCCGGTAAACCTTTCCATAAATTCATAACACCCGATCTTGTCCATGCCTGTGAAATCGATGTCCGAAAACCTCTGAGTAATCCCCCCGGTGTAGCGTATAGGGTATTTTGCAAAGATTCCTTGGAAATACACGTCGAATTGGATGAGTACGGGATCCATGTTTGATGTTTGAGGAGACAGAGTGAAATTAAGGGTTTATCGAACGAGCTGGAAGGGGTGAATGGTGAACAATATTCGGCAACATATCTCACTTAAGTAATCTTGTAAATCTATTGGTAAATATTACTAAATGACATAGCATACACAGTCAGCAAAGCAAGGGTTTTAATTAACACATGTGGTAGTAATATGACCGGATGACCCCTTCACAATTGACATAATGACATAATAAACCCGACAAAATAAAGTTCGTGCCCTCATTTATTTTCCGTTTATTTGTGAAATTGGATGGTTCTGATGCATTATGAAAAACTGATTACTTATTAAAAATCAAGGGTTAACTGTGAAAGTTTTTCAATAGATGGGAATGTAATAAAGAAATGAGGGAGGACAATATAGTAAAATTGGATGAAGTCACATTGGATTTGCTCGCAGGAATCCTCGGACGCGCCAAAACTCTCCACATCTCGAGGATAACCATCAACGACATAGTGACTTTGTAAAAATATTTCTCCAAAAATCATAAAAGTTTAAGGGATACTTCTACTCAATATATTAGTGACTTTGTAAAAATATTTTTTCAAAAATAAGTTGTTGAAGTATTTATTTTTAATTTTAAGATATATTAATTTTAAAAAAAAAATATTGAACATAATATGATCCAAAATACGATGATTCAAAATATGTTTATGATACTTAACTTATTATGATTTAAAAATAATTTGATTCAAATTTTTTATGATCATTATTTATATATTTTATTATTCAAAATTAAATGATTCAAAATATATAATGATCCATAATTTTTTCGAACAAAAATTATATTTAATTGAATATATTATTGATCCAAAATCATATGATTCAAAAATAATTTGATTCAAAATTTTATGATCCAAAAATAATATAAATAAAAAAAATATGGATGAAAAATATTATGATCCTTAGACCTTACTGTTCTTCTTATTTATAATTTTATAATTGTTAAACATTAAAAACTCAATCCGATATTTAGTTTAAAAATACAAAAAAATCAAAAAGCAAAATCAAAAAAATATCAAAATATAATATCGTAAATAAAGAAAAACACTAGTATCTTCAAGTATGAAGTAAAGATATTACAAAAACGAAAAAAAGAAAAAATAAATTAGTTTTAAAAAAACAAAAAAACATTCAAAAAGTTAAAACCGAACATATACCTATTATTATTATTATTATTATTATTATTATTATTATTTTGGTTAAAACAACACAAAAATAAAAACAAAAATAAATTATAAACCTCACTTAATTTTTCATGGACGTTCGCCGCACATGATTAAATCATCGAGTCGGTATTAGTTACCACGGATGTAGGTCGCATGCGAACGCACCACGACCAAGTATTTGGGTTTGACGTTTGTGGTCATGACGAAATGGGTAGTGTAGAATTGTTCTCACAGTCCTCACCATTTTTTGAGTTCTCATCGAAACGGGAGACTATATATATATATATATATATATATATATATACACGGGGAGTGGTTAAAATGAGAACCCATAAAGGTTAAGAACCATTTTTTAAATGTTTTCATTAAGTGTTTTTCGGACAAATTAAACATTAATATTATATTAAAATAACTTTTGTATTCCCTAATTTACAAGTAGTTGTTAGTCGATGTTGGACCGGCATCGGACCGGCGCCAGACCATCGCTGGATTAACACCAAATCCAGTGACATTTTTCTGGTATTATTCATAGCTTAATAGAACAAACATTGTAATTCCTATTTCTTTGGTAATAGTTTTTAACACATACCATTTCATTTTGTAGCTAAATATATGAAACTTTAATTAAAAAAAAAAAAGTAAAATTATACCTTGAAAAATTCAATATTTTTTTCTTCTAATTGTAGGTTTCTTTTATGAATATGCCATGCATACAATATATTCACAGTTTAAAAAAAATATTCACAATTTAATTAAACTATTAATTCACTAGTACACAATTTAGTATTTTTATGCATACATTCATTCATATTTTAATATAAAAATTATATAAAATATACAACTTTATACAGTCCGTTTTTAGTTTAATACTTAAAATCCACAACATAACATAATACAATCAATTATACGTAATTAATATATTGAAAGAAATCAAACCCAAACTGTACCACCAACCACATGTGTCATCGTTGTAATCATCATTCATTTCAAATACTATATATATATATATATATATATATATATATATATATATATATATATATATATATATATATATATATAATCATTAATTTACAACTTAAATACTATAATCACAATTTAATAAACCAATTAATTCACTTATTAAGAATTTAATGCAAAATAATTGTAAAAACTGGTATATTCTTAAATATTTATACTATACAGAAAATAAATATATTAATAAGAAAATCAATAAAAACATTCATTCATATTTTAACACAAAATACATAAAAAAAAAATTATAGCTTAATACAGTAAATCATAACTTAATATAGTTACTTCACAATTTAATACATACAAATTATACATTCACAATAATATTCTCAACTGAAAACTTACATATATACATTCAGATCTATAGACTAATGCTTCTTTTAAAGTGTATTTAGACAAATATTCACAATTTAAATTTTACTTACTTTATTCAAAATTACATTAATCATATATGTGTATAATATTTCTTTCATCTCATATTTTAGAAGAAAACTATGCATTTTATAAAAAAAAAAATTACAAGTTAATACACTTAATTCACAATTTAATAAAGTTAGTTCGCATTTTAATATAGTCAATTCACAACTTAATATAGTCAAATCACAATTTAATACACAAAAATCACAACTTAATATAATAAATTCAAAATTTAATATACAAAAATCATATACTCACAACCATATTTTCAATTTAAAACTTACACTACAAAACTTTAATTCACGGTTTAATAAAGTAGTTTAATCTCTCATTAACAGTATTTATAACTTAAAACATAATTGATTTTGTTGAAGAATTTCACTAAATACCTTTTGTGCACCACATAAATTCACAGTTTAATTGAACATGTTAGGATTGTCATGCATAGTGTGACAACTGGCTGTTCTGGGTCAGCAAAGGTCAACAAGTCAACGAAAGTCAACTAGTTAGGATATAAATCGTGATTTTATACTTTGCTTTTAGAGTTCTCGGTGGTACTTGTACCGAAATCACCATGTGATTTCGGTGGCGCAATGGTGTTTTCGGTTGGTGTTTGGACCGAAATCACTGTGTGATCTCGGTGGTAACTGGAGCGAAATCATCATGTGATTCCGGTGGGCTTGTGACGCGATTGATGCATCTTTTCCCAACAAGAAATATTACACAACATATAAAAATGCCTTTACCCAACATATAATGATGCAAACATCACTTCACCCCCTCCCTATTACTTGCGGTCGAACTCCCCCTCATCATCTTCAACCTTTTCTTCAAACTTCTTCACTTTTCTCTCAAGAAGCAAGTTCAAACCTTCCAAGCATTAAGTCTTCAGGTTGGTTCTTAGTATTTTTGGTAAGTATTCCTTGTTAATCTAGTGTTTATACACACTTTCATGCTAGTTCATCTCATTTACACACATTATCATTCGCTAAAACCCATAGGATAATACCATCTTTAAGGAGTTCTTCAACCACCTTCAGCTGTTCAAGCTTGAGGATCTTCACCATCATCTCTTTATCCAACCACAAACACACTCAATGTGAGTTCATACCCCATATTTTCGAGATTTTCATATTTAGGGGGGGGGGGGGGGGATACAAGCAAATTATATATTAACAAAAAGTTGTTATGCATGTTCATCTCTGTGTTGTGCATAAAGTGTTATTTGCATGAAATATGGTTTTTACTAGTTATTTAAACCATTATATGTGGGTTGTTAGTTTGACGTATATAACTATGAAAAACAAGTATATCCATGCTATGTAGTCTTTGGAAAAAGTTACAAAAACAAAACTATGAAAACTATGGTTTTTTTATGAGTATAAATTGACTTTTCTAGCAAAAATGGTTATAACCAAGTTATTACACCATTTTTATGAGGAATGAACTAAAATATATTATTTGGAACATTTGACTTGAAGCTCGCCAAAAATACCCAAGTCTTGGTCTTACAAAAAGAAACTTGAACTAAATCTATCATTTTATGTAAAAAAAATAGGTTTTCCAACAAAAATGGTCATAACAAGGTTATGACACCATTTTTGTGGATCTTAACCAAAAATACGTTGTTTTAAACATATAAAGATTATCTTTACATGAATATCTCAAAAAGTTGAAAATAAGTTTTACTAAGTTACATTTCCCTATTTACTGGTTAATGTCGTTAAAAATGGCCAAAAACTAGTAAAATTGGGTTTATCATACCAAAAGTTCTTATATTTGTGTTGGGTGTAAATTATATGATAAAATCTTATAAAAACATCTAATCATATTAAATTTTATATATATATATATATATATATATATATATATATATATATATATATATATATATATATATATATATATATATATATATATATATATAACCCTTTTGCCACATGTCATTTTCTTCTTGATTTTGATACATGTAATTTCCATAGCATTTTAAAATAATTTTATTTCCACACGTCATTTTATTATTTTTTTTCATTTTCTTTTTATTCCCACATGATTAATGTAATTAATTAAGATACACAATTATAATAATTAATAATCTAATTGGTAATGTTAGCTCAAAATTTGGTCATTCCTTTTGTATATCTGTAAATTGATCTCTATTTACATAAATAAATAATATTCTATGATTATAAATATTGATATGATTAGTTAAAATCAAGGAATTATTAGTTGACTAATTTCCTAAATAATTATTAACATTTGGACGTGATATTGTTTTCTATAACAAACTCATTGTATATTTTAATTCTTGAATACACCCGAACTGAAGCTTATTTCCTTTCTATGGCAATCACACGATGAATTTGAACATATGATTAAATTGCTAAACCTCACATGGAGAAGTCAACATGTAGAAAGTGTTACATGCAAGATAAAATATAGTAGATGTAAAATTTCTTCTTTATCAATTTACAAGATGTGGACATAAGATAATATGAATGATTAATTACAAATCTAGCATGGTATGATATCGTAACAAGCTTATTGTGGCTAGGTTTTGATATCGTAACAAGCTTATTGCAGCTAGGATTTGATAAAAAAAATCATTTTAGTATATTTGGATACTAAAGATGATTTGATCAAAATCAAACATCAAAAATAATTTATACTATATTTTCATATGTCGTTTATGGTAACCATATTTAAAATTTTTTGCAAAAAAAAAAATATTTATAATTTAGAAAAAACTTCAGTACCATGTCAAGTATTATAAACCTGTCAAGTCTTATAAACCAAACACATGACATATTTCAACTTCTTTGTCTTTTAAATCATTTAACATCTTACATTTTTTTTTGATTTATTCCAAATCTTACGAAACAATTCCACAATGCAAGTGTCACCGTAGGAATTTATCATTGAAATTGATAATCATGAATATTCACTTACAATAAATCTTTTGAATAAGTCATTTTTATAATAATATAACATTCTTAACCAATTTCATAAAAAAAATATCATTGTAACTCTAAAGAAGAGCTCTTGTTAAGTAATATGTATGCTAATGTTTCGATATAATTATAAAAAATGTTGTGCGAACTCATCCCCATTTTAGCATCTCTTTGCCTTGTTTGTCCAGGCCACACGTTTATTCCAAAAATGTCTTTGATGCCTTTGAATAAAAGTTTTCGTATTTCAAATAAGAATTTTCACTTAATATATGTTTTGCGATGACAATAAACAACAATGAAATCAAGGACAATTGTTATCGAATGTGGGGTTGTTTTTTAGACAATGAGTGTCCACTCGTGGACAATTGTATGGATTAAAAAATATTAGTTTTAGACAAAGATGATAAACTTAGCAATAAGATATATAATAGTGTATTCAAATAAGTCTTTGTAAATTTGTGATTGATTACAGTTATTTACAATATGTCAATACTTTTTTATATTATGGTAGATTCAAGTAATTACTTATTTATCACTTCACTTTTATTTATTTCGAAAGTTTACTTTAAAAAATATGCATATATTTACGTAGAAATATTATTTTAAAAATATTAATGCTTACAACTTTACATTAAACTTTTTTTTAATAAATACGTGTAATAAATGGGTTTCACACCTAATATATATATATATATATATATATATATATATATATATATATATATATATATATATATATATATATATATATATATATGGACATAACAAAACTTTTATAATAAACTATAATAGGTATAGTTTATGTGTCATTGATACTATTTTACCATTTTGGGATACAACACAAATAATTATTGAAAGGTATAATTATTTTACACTATGTAACTACTATGTAAGGGTAATACTTTCACTTACAAAAGGGTTTTCATTACATTATACGTAAACCATTAATATAATTTTGTGAGTCGCAGTCTTACTTCAATACCCACAAAAGTCATGTACTATAACCAAAATTTCCCGTAAGATAGCGTGATACTTGTGTATAGATCTATGTGGGACTGACAATCCCTCACCTAAGTTGTTAGCTACAGCTAGACCGACAAGTTTGGGGTGACAAATGTCATAACATTTCGACGCCTGAAGAACGTCGTAATAGGCCATCTATGTCTTTTACACGATTATAATAACTAACATGAGGTATTAACAATATATTTGGTTTACAGGGTTATCATGCATTCAAATGTTTTATATAAATAATAAAACTACATGATACCATTTTCTAGTTCAGTGCTACTTACATTTTTGGTCTTAGGATTAAGACCTACAACTCATTTTAAAAGAAAATATTAGATTTTCTGGAAGCACACTATATCATTCTACAAGGAAAATGGCAGATTTTTCTCATACAAAACCCTTATGAACTCACCAACTTAATTATTAACACTTTTTCAAAACTGCTTGTATTCTCAGGAAATTAGTAAACAGGTAATCAAAACGGTTTTGAGGATGGGGCACCACAATATCATGTTAATTACTTTTTGCCATTTTGTATTTGGTATTTGAAACAAACAAAGTTTGGATACAATGTAAACTGTAAATTATAAATTATGATACTTGTATGGCTTTGATCACTATTATTCATTTGTTAAGATACTACACATGAAGTCATCCACCACCAGACGTTTCTGCCGTTTTGGTTTGGGGGGTCACACACAGTTTAATAAAATAGTTTAGGATCAGTGATGAATCCATGATTTAAGCTCACGGGTGTCCAACTTCAATAAAAATGAAAAAAATAAACGGTTAATTTTTTGTGGTGGGAAAATGACACATATAGCCTACGAACTTTTTAGGATTTTACCCTTTTAGTCACTAAAATTTTTTTATGGCTTTATGAGGGAACTAAGTTGTGAGTAACATGTTCTTTTAGACTATTTACTTGTTTTAGCCGGTTTGGATAATAGATAGATCAAACTTGGGCCCCACCCATCTCTCTCTCTCTTTCTCTCTCTCTTTCTCTCTCTTTGTCTCTCTCTCTCTCTCTTGCATAACTTTTGAGCTATGATCATCAATTACTTTGATTAGTATTTTGTTTGATCATCATCTTATGAACCCAAATAACTCAATTTTTAGTTCAATTCATGTACACTGAAGGTGTATCTGTGAATCAATTGCCTTTAATTGAACGTTGTAATGCTAATTATTTTGGGAAAACATATGAATCGATTGAAGATTTGGGCATAAAGACGATTCCCAGCAAGACATCAGATTGTGAAAGTTCTGTAAGTAAATAAGATGATTTATGTACACAAGAAGAAATCATTTTGAAGGATTCAGAGCAGCATACTCTCTCTCTCTCATGCTGGAAAACATTTAAAACCCATTTCCCGACTATCATCTTCTTCCCTTGTTAATCAAACACCCCCCAGATTGAATTAATTGAACCCACCTGTTGGAAAAACTTGGTATGATTTCTCCAGCGAGACCAAGCCTCCGTCACTAACCTTGCCTCCACCGATGACTCAGGAAGCTAAAACTCGTGGCTTCGCTAGTTTGATCTCCATTCCTACAATTAAAGGGGTTTTTTGGTTGCTGATCTTACCCATCTTGGTGCAAATAAAAAATCCTTAATATGAGATGATGTGAACCGAAAACCTGGAAGAATATTTAATCAAGGACGAAGAAGATGAAATGAGCGGCTTAAGATGAAACAGTCGGAGAAGATGAAGCGGGTCTAGGAAGCGCCGATGGTTGGTCGTTCATCACATCATTCATCAACGATGTATGTTTCGGGGTTGAACCTACAAATGTTTATGAGCCTCAACAGCAGAAACAACATATGAATCAGTAAACGTGTGTTGAATCTGAAATCGGGGAGGCATGGTGGAAGGTCGTGAGCAAAAATGATGGTCGTGTTTCTTTTGTTGTCGATAGGATAAAGAGAGGTGTAGGGATTTTTGTTTTCTAAACACACACACACACACACACAAAGAGAGAGAGAGAGAGAGAGAGAGAGAGAGAGAGAAAGAGAGAGAGAGAGAGTTATAGGCCCCTCTTATTATTTTTAATTATTAAAATATAAAAGTATGTGAGTTGTCATAAGGGGTAACCGGGTTACCCCTTCGTTTTTTCAAATAAAACGTTTTAGACCCCATACAACCAACTTTGTTCCTTAAAAGACACATAAATAAAATTAAGGACTGAATAAGTCAACCCTAAAAAGTTTGTAGGTTATATGTGTCATTTTTCCTTTTTTTGGTTATCATGTTGGTTTTTTAATGGTAACATCTAAACAAAATATTTTATTAAATATAATAACAAAGACCAAACAGAATTTAAAAACCTTAACATAAACCTAAAATGAAAAATAATTTTCAGTCTTATAATCACCGATCCGTATTAACATATCAAATTAATCAAATTACAAACAAACAATACCACATACAAGATAATGTATAATTTAGATAAATGATAGTTAAAATAATATATAAAAAAGGTTTAAAACAAATGAAACGAAATATTTATCATTTCTAATTTTTATGCTTACTTTAATCTATGACGTATTTAAACTAATACAGTATATAGAAAAGGTTTTAAAGTAATGTAATAGTACTTTTTATTGCCACTGTCATAGTACTTTCTAGATAGTAGATATAGAATTTGACCTATTATTGGCTTCTTGTAATCCAAGCCTATGCACTGTAAATTCTTATCTAATAAAATAGGAGGCGAGAGAAATTAAGACTTTGGGACTTTAAAGATAAAAGCAATAGAAAGAGAATGTGAAGAAGTATACACAGGCAACAAAAAAAAACTACAAAGAATTCGAAGGAGTTGAACAAGAAAGTAGGTGAACACATACCGAACACAACAAAGATCGAGTTATCAGCGGTGGACAAGAGAAGTTGTGGACGGGTAGTGGCCAGTGAGCCAAAAATAATCTAAACTTTGTTCTTTTAAGATTTTGCGATCACTCTTCTTCCTTTTTTTTTTTTTTTTCATATTTTACCAGTTTAAAAAATTAAAATGGATTATTGATAGGGGGTGTAAACGTGCCGAGTCGAGCTCGAGCTTGACCAAGCTCGAGCTCGGCTCATTAAATTTTGAGAAAGATCGAGCTCGAGATCAAGCTCGATTCGAGCCTTAAAATGAAGCTCAAACTCGGCTCGTGAACAATTTAGTGGGCTCGCGAGCCTAATCGAGCCTAAACAAGTAATCGAGCCTATGTGTGTGTGTGTCTCTCTCTCTCTCTCTCTCTCTCTCTATATATATATATATATATATATATATATATATATATATATATATATATATATATATATATATATATATATATGCTCGTTTATGCTTGCGAGCCCATTAATTAAAACTCGGCTCGAGCTCATTTAATAAACGAGCTTCATATTTAGGCTCGAACTCGGTTCAGGCTCGTTTAATTTGATCTTGAGTCGAGCTTTTTAACGAGTCGATCCTGAGTAGGTGTAATGCCCGAGATCAAGGCTAGTCAATTTAGAGACGATAAGTGTCAAAAATGATTTTTTGATGAAAGATTATTTAGAATGAGTAATCTTAACCAAGTTATAGTGTATGTTACAAGGATTTCGTACATATAAAGAACGCCAAAATCCGAGTTATAATGAAAAAGTTATGACCTGTCGAAGTTTCGAGAAAGAACCGGCACGACGCCGAATGACGTAAAATACGAATTTAAGATAGAACGATATCTAGCCTTAGTAATCTAAACGGAAGTTCAAGAGTTCGTTAAACCGAGAGCGTGCATAAAAAGAACGCCCAAATCTGACATCGTATGAGGAAGTTATTATTTTCTGAAGTTTCGACTTAGCAGTATGCAGCCCGAATAATCGATTTGAGATCGAGCGGTTTTTAGCCGAAACAATCTAAACAAGAATCAAAGATCTCGTTAAGAGTAGTGAAACGACAAAAAGATAGGCGAAAACGGACGTCGGATGAAGAAGTTATGAATTTATAACGGAGTTTTCCTGTCCCGGCCTATTAAAAATAATATATAAATAATATATTTTTATATATTAAAAATAAAGTCAAAATTAGCCAATGGAGTCTAAACGAGAGTTGTAGATCATAATATCACCTATGCTTCAATATAAAGAACGTCGAAAACGGGGTTCGTATGCGAAAGTTATGAATTTCTGAAGTTCGGGGCGCGAACCCCAAAGCTGTGTCAAAGACCACGACGTAACAGCACTTCTGACGTATTCTGGAGCCTGACAGAGCAAGTGGACGATGACGCATGCAGTGACGACCAAGCCCACGATGTGGAAAAAGGTGTCACGACATGGCAAGGGCCAATTTTGCCCTATAAATATATTTGAAGGGCCAACCAAGTTTGGTTGCTCATTCTCTCATCTCTCACCCATATTGCCTCGATTTACGTGCAAAGAATTACCCCTGAAGCCCCGGTATCATTCTGAGACCCGAAGCGAGTCTCGAAGCCCGAAGATCCCTAGAAGTGAAATTCCCGAGCCGAAGCTCTGCCCGTGAGGAGCCCGGTTTTTGTGAAGATCTTCCAGATCTACCGAAGAATACTACTCTTAGAGCCGTAGTGCTGTCCGATCATCTTCTGATCAAGTGAGTGTATAGTCACTTTCATCTTACACATAGATATGATGTATTTTATAAAATACGTGCTATGTGTATAATATAAAGTTGTTTATACGTGTGAGTGTATAGTCTCTTTCATAACACGATTTTAATACAAGTATTGTTTGAATGTATTAAGTATATGTTTAGGGTGAGTATGTGATCACTTTCGTCTAACATATATATATATATATATATATATATATATATATATATATATATATATATATATATATATAAAGTATTTGCTATGAAATACGTGCTATGTGTTTATATATTGTTGTTTATTTCAGATGTGTGTGGATGGATGTTTTATATAGGTGTTAAAGGAGTTAATCTGTATAGGTATTTTATATCTACAAATACGTTGGGTAGAACATGGGTAGATGATTTAGATGATATGTGATGATAATTAGGTGATGAGAAATAGGTGATGATAATTAGGTGATGAGAGATAGGTGATGATAGAAACGTGATGATAATTAGGTGATGATAGATAGGTGATGATAAATAGGTTATGTGAGATGAGAGGAGATACCATAACCTTGACCGGCGATGTGGCAATTTGGCGATGTAGTCATCTACCAGAGTATAGATGACAACCACGGACTATTCTAGATGACCCCGTGGAAACACCAGCAGGCTCATAACCTGTTGGTGATGAATTACGAGTTCAGGCGATGTTGTAACTACGTATTCATGCATGATACTCTAACCCATACAATGAATTACGAGTCCAGGTGATGTTGTGACTACGTATTCATGCGATGATAGCCTAACCCTTACTATGAGTTACTAGTCCAGGTGATGTTGTGACTGCGTATTCATGCTTTAGTAACGAATATATATAAAGGAAATGCGATGTAAGAAGATGAGAGGTAAATACGATGTAGGAGATGACCCTTAGGATAATTCCTTAGGGAAGGTACTTAAGAATAAACGAAGATAATGGGGATGGGTAATTGGGTTGATTGTTTGATGATTGAATATAATAATTATATTATTGTGGGTTGAAAACCCTATATGCTCACCAGGCTCTCAAGCCTGACCCACTCAGTTTTCTTTGCATTACAGGTTATGACATAAGGGTATAAGTTGGTGGACTTGATGAGAGAATTTGGATTATAGATCAGTAGTTATGAATAACTGTTGTAAGGTTTATTTTATATTGTTTATGCTTTTGGTCTGTATCGGAACATGACATCCCGAGGTTTTATTATTTAATGAAAATACATTCTCTTTGAGAAATGTTTTGATAAATGGTTATCATATTTTGTTTTGGGAACAAATTCCACAACCATTTTCTTTAAAAGATTACTCTGATTTTAAAAACAAAGCATAAACAAATCGGTCTTTTCTGGCCATGAAATTGGGGATGTCACAGTTGGTATCAGAGCATTAGTTTAAGCGAACTAGGAATTTGTAGGATTTCTAGACTTAAATTTAGAATGCTAAGCGATGATTGTGAGATGAGTGTCTACCATATTTTAGACACGAGCACTAGTATATTTTAGGAAAGATGCCTAAAATACTTTTACATGCTAAATGCTATATGTTTGCCTTATATGCTATTGTTTATTCGGATCTATGGTCTGTTGCCGATCGGATCTGGAAACCTTATGTGTTTAGGATTCTAAGCGTACGACTACGATATTAGAACTATCATGTAAAGGTTTCGGAGTGATAAGGATGGTTTGAACGTTTATCGAAATTGAGATCTAAACTCACCTAATTTGGTGTATAGATCAAGAATGGTAAGAACCAGAAGTGGCGTTAGAAAAGCAGATGAAAACAGGAATCAACCACCAGTGATTGAACAAATACATGTTGTAGCTGCAACACCTGAGTCAATGACGATGGCTGGTGTACAAGCATTGATGCAGGCGATGTTGGATCGTCAAATGAAGGAGACCAAGCGGTTGCTTCGACAAAATCGTGAAGAACTGACATTTCAAGTGGAAGAGCCCGAAGTAAATGGAGGGCATTCGGAAGGAGGGAACTACAGTGGGACCGTTGGTCAAGCCAACCCACCAATAGTTCGCCGAAATAAATAGTATGGAGGAAATGACGGACGTGGATGTAAGTACAAGGATTTCATGGCGTCCAAACCACCATGTCTTTCTGGGAGCCTGACACCGGTGCAAGTCATGGACTGGATCTCCGAGATGGAGACAATGTTTGAAAGTTGCGAGTGTAGCAATAGGCAGAAGACCGCTCTTGCATTTCCTCTGTTAAAATCTGGAGTATTGAGCTAGTGGAAGTTACTAGCCGGTTCGATGCCCAAGTGGGAAGCTAGCAAGATGCCTTGGGAAGACTTCGTGGTGCAACTGAAAATGCAATACTACTCTTAGCAGGATCTTCTGGAAATCAACAATGAGTTCCAGAATCTGAAGAAGGGAAAATTGAGCGTCACTGAATATGCTACAAGCTTTACGGAGAAAATGAAGCTTATTCCGTACCTAATTCCGACTGAACTTTCCAAGGTCAACAAGTTTGCCAATGGATTACTAGCAGACTTTGGTCCAATAGTCAAGCAAGCAACCACTCTGAAAGCCGCCATCTGGGCAGCCAAAAATGTTGAGACCCAAATAAAAGAAAAGGGTCTGGAGAGAGCTGAAGTTGGAGGGAAAAAGAAACATGATGGATCTTCAATGATCGAAAAAGGAACCAAACTCTCGAAATCGGGAGGAAGAGATGAAACCAAGTGGTGTGAAAAGTGCAAGAAGAAGCACTTCGGAAGATGCGATGGAGAAGTGACCTGCTATAAGTGTGGTAGGACCGGTCGTTATTCTAGAGATTGTACGTTCGACAATAGGAAGTGTTACGAATGTGGAGATGGTGGTCATATTTCGAAGAACTGCCCAAAGAAAGACAAAGCTGCAAAGAAAAACGTTCCGCCACAGCCAAGGGCATTCCACATGATCCTCGACGAAGCGAATCAAGGATGAGGATTTTATATCCAAGGATCAAGTTATCAAGTAGTAGTGCGAATAGTAACTTATGATGTAGCATATTAGAGGCATAGTATAGGGTGAACTTGAACTTTTGTGTAATCGTTTCAAGATTTAATATAAACCCTGGTTTTGTTATCTAATGCGATTGTGTGATTTTTTATGGTGACTTGGTTGATTGAGGGACAATACTTGAGACAAGTATGAGTAGGTGTGAATAGTAGTAGAGATCTATACTACTGGAAGCACATGACTCACGCTTGGATCAGGGAAAGTCGCAAGGTTACCAAGAAGCTACTAATTGATTCCGTTTTATTCAATTATATCATTACCATTGTTTCGGTAATGACTAGTAAGATGGTTGTTATTCCGACCCTAGTGGTCATATCAAATTGAGTCCGACTACGATGAGTTTGTTATGTGAGAACCAAGTTTGATGTAACATCTGACGTAAGTCAGAATATTGGAATCATTTTATAGGTCATATTTCGTTGATGATTCCGGGACGTAATCATCCTAAGGGGGAGATAATTATAACGCCCGTAGATCAGGGCTAGTCAATTTAGAGACGATAAGCGTAAAAAATGACATTTTGATGAAATATTATTTAGAATGAGTAATATTAACTAAATTATAGTATATGTTACAAGGATTTCGTACATATAAAGAACGCCAAAATCCGAGTTATAACGAATAAGTTATGACCTGTCGAAGTTTCGCGAAAGAACCGGCACGACGCCGAATGACGTAAAATACAAATTTAAGATAGAAAGATATCTAGCCTTAGTAATCTAAATGAAAGTTGAAGAGTTCGTTAAACCGAGAGCGTGCATAAAAAGAACGCCCAAATCTGACTTCGTATGAGGAAGTTATGATTTTCTGAAGTTTCGACTTAGCAGTATGCAGCCCGAATACTCGATTTGATATCGAGCGGTTTTTAGCCGAAAAAAACTAAACGAGAATCGAAGATCTCGTTAAGAGTAGTGAAACGACAAAAATATAGGCGAAAACGGACGTCGGATGAAGAAGTTATGAATTTATAACGGAGTTTTCCTGTCCCGGCCTACTAAAAATAAGATATAAGTAATATATTTTTATATTTAAAAAATAAAGTAAAAATTAGCCAATGGAGTCTAAACGAGAGTTGTAGATCATAATCTTACCTACGCGTCGATGTAAAGAACGTCGAAAACGGAGTTCGTATGCGAAAGTTATGAACTTCTGAAGCTCGGGGCGCGAACCCCAAAGTTGTGTCAGAGACCACGACGTGGCAGGATGTCACACCCCAAAACCGATAACGGCGGAATACATTCTAGGGTGGAGGACGTCATGTACAGTATCATAACAATGCATAATAGTAAAAACAAGCAACAACATCCACTTCATTAATATAGTAATTGTAATACAAGCGTGTTCTGCACAGTTTATAGACACCAAAAAGTATAATAAAAAATAAAGAGGAGTCTTGTATGCGCTCCTTGTTATCAAAAGCTGCATTTGTTCCTGTCTATTGCCGACCTGAGGATACAAGTTATTTTGAAAACGAGTATCAGCATAAAGCTGGTGAGTTCATAAGATTTTAGTGTCATTGCCTGTATAAAAGTGTTTAAAATCGAGTAACATGAAAGTTGTTATCAAGTTTGAAAATAGTGTGAATCTCTAGAAAATCCTATATTTTCTAATAAAAGTAGTCTTCTACCAAGACTTGGTTACTTGTAAGTTTGATCCTTTGAGTGTGTAAAAGTTTTCCCAATTAAACTCATAATTATAAAAATATAATTTGGACTTCAATTGAACAAAGTAAATGGGAAAATATTGTATTATTCCAGCAATGTTACTGCCGACTGGATGGTAAATAACCACAGACTCTAGGTAATGATATGTATTTAATATACCTCGGGGAGTCTACTTTTACCTTTACTTCTTAATTTGTTAGTTTAAGGTTCTGAATGGGAATCTATATGTAACCATGCGGATGGGCGATTGAATGTATCATGACCCTCCAGGTCATATGTAGTGTGGTAGAATGTTTTCATCCCTGGGCCTAATTGGCTCGGACTGTAGCTAGTAGTCAGGATGTGTGAGTATCCGCCCTGTATAGATCTATACATGTAGAGCCCGCTCTCCCTCCGGGAGACTAAGGTTACACGGTGAAGGTGTAGTAAAGTGTCGTATAAAGAGATGGTGTCTCATATTCTGTTTTAGTATGTTCTCTTGTATTAACGTATAGTGTGCTTCTTGGTATAATGTATCTAATGTTTCTTTGTATAGCATATAGTATTCTTCATGTACAGTACTTAACATGTAGCGACTCATAATGGCACTAATCGTGATAAGTATCATAGTAATGGTGGTGAGGAGTGGTAAATCTTAACTATACCTATTATAGTTAACTAGCATGTTGCAGTCATTCTTGGATGTTCATAAGTATTGAACTGAGTGGGGGTATTCATATTCAACACAAATACATACAATATATAACTAAGAATTCAACAACAGTCGGACGGATAACAATTTACCCTAAGACCCCAATCAAACATGAACAGGAAATAAGGCGAGCTATCGGTCCTAAGTCCTTCAAGTCTTACTTATATAAGTATATTGGTGTGGATATATTTTAGAAACATAAGAAGTTCTAAAAGAATTTTGAAAATAGATTTTATAACACATTATCATGAAAATGAATTTGAACATTGAAAGCAGTTTTGATGGCAAAATGGTTAAAAGTATACATATTCTTTATGATTGTAAGCTACAAATCACATGCGATTGATACTATAAATTGTTGAATTCAACTTGTATTCCCCCCCCCCCATAAAAGCATTTAAAAACATTTGAAAGGTTGATTAAGGGGTATGAACTCACCTGCAGCGAGTGGAGTGGATGGAATGCCGGGTAGGATGGTAGGTGTCAAGTGAGGACTTGAACACGTCTACAGATCCTATGTAACATATAATGGCACATGATGGGTCTAATTAGTCAATTTATCACTAATTTAGTAAGTAAAAGGCCCTTTAGTGCATGAAAACACTTTGTTACAAGTACAAGGAATGCTAGGGGTTGCTCTTAAAGTGTGTATGGCCTCACTAAGAAGTTTACTCCTCAAATACTCACCTTAGGTGAGTTTACGGTTGAGGGACCAATTCCCCCATGAGTTTACGGCCATAAACTCATGGGAGGGGTGTATTTGTGTGTTCTAAGGTCTCTTGTATCACTAGGAAGGGTTCTAAGATCAAATCCAAGGCTTGTGAAGTGATTAGGGTTCAAAAGGGGTACTCCCTTGGAGTTTGCGGTCCTTGGACCACTCCTTGAGAGTTTACGGTCCTTGGACCACTCCTTGAGAGTTTACGGTCGTAAACACTAGGTTTTACGGCCGTAAACCCTTGGGCACATCATTTCCTCTGAATTTTGTGGTCCTAGGCTCATTCATACAAGTTTCTAGTCCATTAAACATGCTAAGGAAGGAGTTAGGGACACCAAAACACCCTTTATGGTGTTTACGGTTTTGGTGTTTACGGTTCATGAATGTTCATGGACCGTAAACTCATTTTTACTCTCTTAAAGGCACGATTTTGGGTTTCTAAGTTCATGCATGCAAGTTTCTAAGTCATAGATGAGCATTAGAAAGGTTTTGGAGGGATTTTGGGGCTTCGAAACCCCCTTTTAGGAGTTTACGTTTTTGGGAGGTGTTCCCCAACCGTAAACTCGAGTTTTTAAGGCATTTTGGGTGGTTAAATCCCGAATTTGCATGAACACAAAGCAAAATAACAAGCTAGGAATGATTATTTACGAATTTGGAGCTTGAATGAGGTGCTTCTTGGCTAAACCCACTTGTAGAGAGACAGAGAGAGAGAGAGAGAGAGAGAGAGAGTAGAGAGAGAAAGCTTCTAGGAGTGAGAAAAAGTTCAAGTGAAAGCCACTCATCCCTTATATAGGGCTTGAGTTGGCGGCCAGCTGGGGATCCACCCCATACCGACGTTAAATGGAGTTTAAAATTTTTACCCGCTTAAATGGTCGTAATTAAAAACTTTTTCCAAATAAATTGGAGGGTATTTCATGTGTTTATATTTCGTTTCAACATTAATGAAATAAAATAAAAACATTAATTTATTTGCCAAACCCAATTGTTAACGAAATAAATAATAATAAAATATATTTATTAACGGAAATGGGTTACGGTGACGGAATAAATTTCAGGTTGTCACACAGGACTTTTGACGCATTCTGGAGCCTGACAGAGCAAGTGGACGATGACGCATGCAGTGACGACCAAGCCCACGATGTGGAAAAAGGTGCCACGACATGGCAAGGGCCAATTTTGCCCTATAAATAGATTTGAAGGGCCAACCAAGTTTGGTTGCTCATTCTCTCATCTCTCACCTATATTGCCTCGATTTACATGCAAAGAAGTACCCCTGAAGCCCCGGTATCATCCGGACACCCGAAGTGAGTCCTGAAGCCCGAAGATCCCGAGAAGTGAAAATCCCGAGCTGAAGCTCTACCCGCGAGGAGACCGGTTTTTGTGAAGATCTTCCAGATCTACCGAAGAAATCTACTCTTAGAGCCGTAGTGCTGTCCGATCATCTTCTGATCAAGTGAGTGTATAGTCACTTTCATCTTACACATAGATATGAAGTATTTTATAAAATACGTGCTATGTGTATAATATATGTTTATACGTGTGAGTGTATAGTCCCTTTCATAACACGATTTTAATACAAGTATTGTTTGAATGTATTAAGTATATGTTTTGGGTGAGTATGTGATCACTTTCTTCTAACATATATATATATATATATATATATATATATATATATATATATATATATTAAGTATTTGCTATAAAATACGTGCTATGTGTTTATATATTGTTGTTTATTTGAGACGAGTGTGGAATGGATGTTTTATATAGGTGTTAAAGGAGTTAATCTGTATAGGTATTTTATATCTACAAATATGTTGGGTAGAACATGGGTAGATGAATTAGATGATATGTGATGATAATTAGGTGATGAGAAATAGGTGATGATAATTAGGTGATGAGAAATAGGTGATGATAATTAGGTGATGAGAGATAGGTGTGTTGGATTAGGTGTCTAAGCCCATAACTATAATTGGTATGTACTTGAATTGATAGCAGCACAGTCCTTTTCGGTTGCCCTCAAACCTAGCAACCGGATAAGGAAATTATGAAAGGAGAGATATTAATTTATTATAAGATTAATAAATTAATATAAATGACTTTATTAATATGTTAAAAGATTAATATATTAATAAGAAATCATTTTGTTTAATTAATTGTTAGCCAGAAATTAATTAGAATTAATTTCAGGGTTAAAAGAATTAATTATAAGGTGCAGGGACTAGTTTGCAATTATCTAATAGTTGAGTGGAAGGTTCTAGAACCCCCTTGGATAAGGGTGGACGAAATCTTTAGGGGAAACCCTAATAATTTCGTCCATAGGGGCTTGGATAAGGCCCTTGGGTTTGCTTAGGCCCTAAGCCAAGGATAACTAGGGTTTCCCCTAAACCCTAGATCCCTCAGCTATATAAGGAGCCTCCTGGTTCATGTTTTGGTCACTCTTTTCTTTAGAAGAAACCCTTAGGGCCGAAATTTTGCATACTCCCTCTTCCCTCTCTCCTCTACTTTCCTTCTTGCTAGTTTGGGTGTGATTCCATTAGAGGCATTAGACTTGTGGTGCTAAGCTTCCAAGAAGATCAAGATCAAGATCAAAGGAATCATCAATTGTTTACTATAACAATTGAAAGGTATGTAATTACTAAACCCTAGTTTGTAAATTTCGATTATAGCCTCTCTCCTCTAGGGTTCTTGTTTTGCAATTCAAAGTTGTATGTTCAATAGATAAAACATAGATCCAAAGTAGGTTGCATGTGAACTTAGGAATTGTTTTCTTCTTTAGTTGTTTTACCTAAAACCCATCAGTGGTATCAGAGCCTTTGTTTGTTTTAAATTGAATTGTTATAATTGTTGAATTGCAAATTAGGGTTTATAGCTATTAAACCCTAAAGGCCATTTTTTCGATTTTTAGGGTTGTGGATCAAAGGGTTTTTGAAAACCCTAGCCTCCAAATAACCCTAATCGAAATTAGGGTTAGGGTTTTGAAAACCCTAGCCTCCTCCCTTGGAAATTTCGAAATATGCTATAAAGATTAGGGTTTCTTTGTTTTGGATAATAGTTTCCTTATTGGATAATTGAGAAAAATAAGGAAATTATCCTATCCCCATATTTTCGAAATCTAGAAGGGATATGGATTAGGATTAAATTAATTGTTTAATTTAATTAGATAATCCTTACAAGATTTAATAAATTAATTAAAAGTTAATTAATAGATAAATATTAAATTTAATTAATTCGTTTATTTAAATTTAAAATTTAATTGTTTAAATTTCGAAAAAATTTATATAAACCCTTGGAGTTTTAAAATGTTTTAAAACACACCTTATATATATATATATATATATATATATATATATATATATATATTATAATTAAAAGTTAAATATCATATATGTATAAGAATATGGTCAGTCAAATCGCTAGTATGCCTCATTCACGAAGCTAGTCTATAAGGGGGGTATAAGGAAACTGCCTATAAAATGGTAATTGAATGGGTGTCCACTCTCACCCACCGCTTCCTTGATTAGTGGAGGGTCGTTAGCAGAACGAATTTGATAGGACAACTACTTCCCACTAAAAGTATAATGCTATTAAAGAAAGTACTAGAACACTATTTTTCAAAAATCCCAACTCTAGTTACTTTAGGAAAAATGTGAAAAGTATGCTAATCCATGAAATTGCACATTATGCTTTATTGGTCGTTAGTGGAGCGTGTGTGGTTAACCAGCACACTAAAAGGCACTAATAAAGAGTAGTAATGGGTATCTTATAATTATCATGTTGATGGAGCGTGTGTGGTTTACCGGCACATCAATAGTTAATGATAAAGACAATAAGGTTACCAAGCACATTTGCATGGTTATTCACATCTAGTTTGTGATCCTCGGTATCCCAGTCACAAATAGTAGAGCATAATCCGAGATTAAAACATGCCATTAAATAGTTTTAATGTATCTCAAAAGAATTAGGAATTTCACTTCGTTTATTTTATCTAATGGTGGAATTGGTGAATCGTCATTCACCTACCTTTATGAGATTTGAACTTGGATCTCGGCATCCCATTTCTAAGTTGTAAATCGTCATAGTTGGGTCCTAACCTTGATATGATATCTTTGGGTTATTATATTGAGGTGTCTTGTAATCTAACTAAAACTATCTTTCTTTTCAGATGTCTACTCCTGGAAACACTTCTGCTTCATCATCCTCCAGCCACAACTTCTCTCTACTAAACATCTGCTCCAAAGTCGTTATGGATAGCTCCAACTATAACGATTGGATGCGTAACATCAAGATGGCGCTTAGATTCGAGGACAAAGAGTATGTCCTTGAAAAGGAGCTCAAAGAACTTGATGAGTCAAAAGCCACTCCCGAAGAGTATGCTGGCTACAAGAAACACTATGATGATGCTACCAAAGTGGCATGCATCATGGTTGCAACCATGTCCCCAGAATTGCAGAGGTACTATGAGGACTACTGGCCTTTTGAGATGAACAAGGACCTTATGGAAAAGTACCATAAGCGAGCTCGTCAAGAAAAGTTTGAGGTAGTCAAGTCACTCATGGCTTGCAAGATGAAAGAGGGGGAATCAGTTGTATCTCATGTGCAAAGAATGCAACGCTACATAGAGCGTTTGGTCAAGCTCAACATTCACTTCGATGAGGAATTGGCCATTGACATGGTCTTGAACTCGTTGCCTAATTGTTATGGTCAGTTTATCTTAACTTACCATTTGAACAACACGGAGCAGACTTTGGCCCAATTGCACAACTTGTTGCAGACAGCTGAGGCAGGGATGAAGGGTAAAAGTATACCCTCCACACCTGCAAGTGCCCCTGTCTTGGCCATTGGACAGGGAAAGGGGAATAAGAGGAAAGGTCCTCCCAAGCAAAACTGGAAGAGCAAGGTTCAAGCTGTGTCATCTAGTAATGGCCCGAAGGCTAAGCCTAATGGTTCCACTCCCCATGTTTCTGATCCAAAAGAGGCCATTTGCTTTTACTGCAATCAAAAGGGGCATTGGAAGAGATCTTGCCCACAATATCTGCAAGATATCAAGGATGGCGAAGTGAAGCCATCCTCGGCAGGTATTTACACTATTTCTGCTAATAACTCATTATCTTCTCGTTCATGGGTCCTTGATACAGGATGTGGTTTTCATATATGTTCTGATTTGCAGGGGCTAAAGGAAAGTGAGGAGATAGAGCATGGGAGGATAAACTTGATCATGGGGAACATAAAGTCTTCACCAGTGACCAAGATCGGAGTTTATCAACTATTGCTTAGTAATGATGTTAGATTAGACTTAATAAATTGTTGCTATTCATCTGAGATGACGAGAAACATTATTTCATTTCATGCATTGTTCAGACAAGGTTTTAAATATTCTTTTAATGATTTGAATGGTTCAATTTCTGTTTATAAGAATGGTGTTTTTGTGTTTGAAGCTTTACCTTCTAATGGTGTGTATGAAACAGTGACTTGTGTTGATAGCTTAGGAAATAGTGTACTTAATATTGACTTGTCTAATAGTGTAGACAAGGCATGCTTGTGGCATTGTCGTCTTGGACACATTAACAAGAAACGCATAGCCCAACTCCAAAAGGATGGAGTGTTGGAATCATTTGACCTAAAATCAGATGATATGTGTGAATCTTGTCTTTTGGGAAAGATGACAAAATCACCATTCACAAGGTCTTGTGAAAGAGGTGAAGGTCTGTTGGATCTCATACACATAGATGTGTGTGGGCCCTTCAGATCAACCACAAGGGATGCTAATCAATTCTATGTGACTTTCACTGACGATTATAGCAGATATGGTTACATCTACTTGATCAAACATAAGTCAGAAACCTTTGAAAAGTTCAAAGAGTTTAAGCATGAAGTCGAAAATCAATTGGGCAGAAAGATCAAGATACTTAGATCCGATAGAGGCGGGGAGTATCTTAGTACCGAGTTCAACGACTATCTGAAAGAATGTGGGATAGTCTCACAATTGACTCCTCCTAGGACACCACAGTTAAGTGGTGTAGCTGAGAGGCGTAATTGAACCTTGTTAGACATGGTTCGTTCTATGATGATTCGTGCCTCGCTTCCTATTCACTTCTGGGGGTATGCCTTAGAGACAGCCGCCCACATCCTCAATCTTGTCCCTACAAAGAAGGTTGCCAAAACACCTCACGAAATGTGGACAGGGAAAGTTCCCTCGTTAGCACATATTAAAGTCTGGGGTTGTGAAGCTTTCGTAAGACGAGAGACTCACGACAAGCTAGCAGCTAGAAGTGAGAAATGTGTTTTCATTGGTTACCCAAAGTAGTCTTTTGGATATTTGTTCTAGAGACCTAGTGAAAACGTGGTGTTTGTAGCTCGAAGAGGAGTCTTTCTGGAAAGAGAGCTCATATTCAAAGAGGACAGTGGGAGTACCATTGACCTTGAAGAGATTCAAGAGTCAACCAATGAAGGAACCTTAGATGACACTAGCACTCAACCAGAGGAAACAGTTCCTGTTGAACCAGTTGATAAATCATTACCGCTTCGAAGATCCACTAGGGTGAGTGTGCCACCTGAGTTGTATGGTTTTCATATTACTTCAAATGGTGACACATTCATAAGTGACAGAACACTGGTAAACTTAGATGAACCATTCACTTATAAGGAAGCAATGGCAGGCCCAGAGGCTTCCAAGTGGAAAGAAGCAATGGACAGCGAGATTAAGTCCATGTATGACAACCAAGTTTGGAATTTGGTTCATAGTGCACCAGGTCGGAAGACAGTTGGGTACAAATGGATCTTCAAGAAGAAGACAGACATGGATGGGAATGTGCATACGTTCAAGGCTCGACTGGTTGCAAAAGGTTTCACTCAAACCCCAGGGGTTGACTATGATGAGACTTTTTCGCCGGTGGCTAAGATTAAATCTATTAGGATATTGCTCGCCATAGCTGCCTTTCATGACTATGAAATCTGGCAGATGGATGTCAAGACTGCCTTCCTTAACGGGAAGTTGGCTGAGGATGTTTACATGAGTCAGCCAGAGGGTTTTGTTGATGCAAAGTTTCCCAATAGAGTATGCAAGCTTGAGAAATCCATTTATGGATTGAAACAAGCATCTCGCAGCTGGAATCTTTGCTTCCATGAGAAAGTCAAAGAGTTTGGTTTCTCTAGAAGTGAAGATGAGTTTTGTGTGTATATCAAGGCTAGTAGGAGTATAGTAACTTTTCTGGTGTTATATGTCGATGACATATTACTCATTGGTAACGACGTTCCAACCTTGAATGAAGTTAAGTCTTGGCTTGGAAAATGTTTTGCCATGAAAGACCTAGGAGAAGCCGCCTATATTCTTGGGATTAGAATATTGAGAGATAGAAAGAAAAGACTAATTGGACTTAGTCAGAGCACATACTTGGATAAGGTACTAAAGAGGTTTAGTATGGAAAATTCCAAGAAGGGAGAGCTACCTATCCAGAGTAATACCAAATTGAGTAAGACTCAATGCCCGAGTACAGATGAGGAAATAGATGACATGAGTCGTGTACCTTATGCTTCCATTGTCGGATCGATCATGTACGCTATGACATGTACTCGCCCTGATGTGGCATTTGCTTTGAGCATGGTCAGTCGCTATCAGGGAAACCCAAGTAGAGCTCATTGGATAGTCGTGAAGAATATACTCAAGTATTTGCGAAGAAAGAAGGACTGGGTCCTTGTACTTGGTGGCAATGATACTTTGAGAGTAGATGGTTATAGTGATGCCAGCTTTCAGACGGATAGAGATAACTTTCGTTCTCAGTCAGGCTGGGTATTCTTATTAAATGGAGGAGCAGTTACATGGAAGAGTTCCAAGCAAGATACGGTGGCTGATTCTACTTGTGAATCAGAGTACATAGCAGCAAGTGAAGCGTCGAAAGAAGCAGCTTGGTTGAGGAACTTCATCGGGGATCTCGGAGTTGTTCCAACCATCCAGGAGCCTATGGAACTGTTCTGCGATAATGAAGGAGCGGTTGCCTTGACAAAGGAACTGAGAGATCATGGTAAAACCAGACATATCGACAGAAAGTACCATTTCATCAGACATAGAGTAGAAGAAGGCCATCTTATAGTGAAGAGGGTGTCATCTGAAGATAACCCAGCAGATCCCCTCACAAAGGGTCTGATTAGGGCTAAGCATATTCAGCATGCTCGGAGCATAGGACTGAAAGATGATATTAGTTTTAGTAGTTAGATTAGTTTTGTTCTGAAACTTGTAACAAAGTAAATGTAATTGACTTTTGGTGATTAAATAATAAAGTATTATTTATAAGTTTGGGTTCTACCTTTTGTCAATTATTGTGTTTCATTTTTGCATGTTTTACTTCCCAAATAATAAGATTATTCAAACTCCACAGTCGCTCGTACTTTTGGAAGTAAGTAGTGAATCAAGACTGTCATGAACTGGATTGTAGATTGTCTAAGGATAGACATGGCAATAGATTTTGCTGCAATGTTCATAAGTACTCAGAAATTGAGATTTGAGTATTGGATAAACCCTCACTCAGAGTATTACTTCATGGAATTCATCACGAGTAATACTGAGACGATAATATCTTATAATCTTGAAACAGAGATATATGAGTTGTAATTTGCAAGTCGGCTATGCATTGGTAATACGAAAACGCATCAGTAACTTGGTGTTATAAAACGTATTATCATGTATGGTTTGATGAGTAAAAGATACAAGCATATGAGTCAATGTTTATTCGTTCCGTTTTCCTTAATGGGAAAAAGCGATATCTGTGGGCCCCTTGATGATTTGGTGTTGACTTATGTGCTGGGCCCAGCCAGGACTAAATTGATGTGTTTAATTAGAAGTCCTACATCATCACTAATCAGGAATCAGGAGACATAGATTCTGGACAAAGAGGTTGATTGCATTCCATGTCTTTTGTCTAGGGATATCTAGCAGAACGAATGATTATATGATCACTTATCTTAGGACATGTAACTGACTGGGTCAGAGTTGGGCGGCAGCTTTTTGGAAGCTACAATTTGCTGGTCAAATTTAGAAGGCATACTAGCAATTATAGTTATAGACTTATCCAAGTGGGAGACTGTTGGATTAGGTGTCTAAGCCCATAACTATAATTGGTATGTACTTGAATTGATAGCAGCACAGTCCTTTTGGGTTGCCCTCAAACCTAGCAACCGGACAAGGAAATTATGAAAGGAGAGATATTAATTTATTATAAGATTAATAAATTAATATAAATGAATTTATTAATATGTTAAAAGATTAATATATTAATAAGAAATCATTTTGTTTAATTAATTGTTAGCCAGAAATTAATTAGAATTAATTTCGGGGTTAAAAGAATTAATTATAAGGTGCAGGGACTAGTTTGCAATTATCTAATAGTTGAGTGGAAGGCTCTAGAACCCCCTTGGATAAGGGTGGACGAAATCTTTAGGGGAAACCCTAATAATTTCGTCCATAGGGGCTTGGATAAGGCCCTTGGGTTTGCTTAGGCCCTAAGCAAATGATAACTAGGGTTTCCCCTAAACCCTAGATCCCTCAGCTATATAAGGAGCCTCCTGGTTCATGTTTTGGTCACTCTTTTCTTTGGAAGAAACCCTAAGGGCCGAAATTTTGCATACTCCCTCTTCCTTCTCTCCTCTACTTTCCTTCTTTCTAGTTTGGGTGTGATTCCATTAGAGGCATTACACTTGTGGTGCTAAGCTTCCAAGAAGATCAAGATCAAGATCAAAGGAATCATCAATTGTTTACTATAACAATTGAAAGGTATGTAATTACTAAACCCTAGTTTGTAAATTTCGATTATAGCCTCTCTCCTCTAGGGTTCTTGTTTTGCAATTCAAAGTTGTATGTTCAATAGATAAAACATAGATCCAAAGTAGGTTGCATGTGAACTTAGGAATTGTTTTCTAGTTTATTTGTTTTACCTAAAACCCATCAAGGTGATGATAATTAGGTGATGATAGATAGGTGATGATAAATAGGTGATGTGAGATGAGAGGAGATACCATAACCTTGATCGGTGATGTGGCAATTTGGCGATGTAGTCATCTACCAGAGTATAGATGGCGACCACGGATTATTCTACATTACCCCGTGGAAACACCAGCAGGCTCATAACCTGTAGGTAATGAATTACGAGTTCAGACGATGTTGTAACTACGTATTCATGCGATGATATTCTAACCCTTACAATGAATTACGAGTCCAGGCGATGTTGTGACTACGTATTCATGCGATGATAGCCTAACCCTTATTATGAGTTACGAGTCCAGGCGATGTTGTGACTGCATATTCATGCTTTAGGAATGAATATGTATATAAAGGAAATGCGATGTAAGAAGATGAGAGGTAAATACGATGTAGGAGATCACCCATAGGATAATTCCTAAGGGAAGGTACTTAAGAATAAACGAAGATAATGGGGATGGGTAATTGGGTTGATTGTTTGATGATTGAATATAATAATTATATTATTGTGGGTTGAAAACCCTATATGCTCACCAGGCTTCCAAGTCTGACCCACTGAGTTTTCTTTGCATTATAGGTAACGGAACAAGGGTATAAGTTGGTAGACTTGACGAGAGAATTTGGATTATAGATCAGTAGTTATAAATAACTGTTGTAAGGTCTATTTTATATTGTTTATGCTTTTGGTCTATATCGGAACATAACATCCCGAGGTTTTATTATTTAATGAAAATACATTCTCTTTGAGAAATGTTTTGATAAATGGTTATCATATTTTGTTTTGGGAACAAATTCCGCAACCGTTTTCTTTAAAAGATTACTTTGATTTTAAAAACACAGCATAAACAAATTGGTCTTTTCTGACCATGAAATTGAGGATGTCACAGTAAGTTACGAGTAGCTCGGGCTCGTTTAATAAACTAGCCCAAATAAAATATTTTTGGTTTGGCTCCAAATACATATCTTGTATTCGTTTAAAAAGATTTCAAACTTTTAAAACATTTCTATTTATTTTGTACATGTGTCCATTTTAATTTTACTATATAATAATCATAATTTTTTCTAAAATTAGGGACAACTCTCATTCATACTATTTAGAACTTAAAAACATATTAATTTATTCATTCACACTTAAAACTACCTTTAACATAACTAAACAATAGTTGAAATATTAAAATATGACAATATCATAATTCACTACTTAAAAAAATAATTTTATATTTTTTGAGAAATACTAACATAATAACACATATTCTAAATTCAATTCACATTATAACAACCATAAAACCTAAACTGTGCATAACAATTTGATGCAAATATTATAAGAAAAATAAAAAAATAAACATTGATTCACAACTTAATAGCAGAAAAATTATGGTTAACAAAAGTAAACATTAAATAAGAGATTAAAATATTAAATTCACAGCTTATGTTTCACCGAAAATCAAATAGAGAAAAATGAATGAGGCGGTGGTGCTGGAATAGATCTGTGGTGGTGGAACCACCATTTGTCATCGGTACCAATGTTATAGCTTCAAATTTATACATAAAATAGCACCACATAAACTAGACCTAGAAAAATCGGACCACATACACCAGATCTAACATTATGTCGAAGGTAGGAAGTTGCGGTGTGACATTAGTGGTGGTAGAGATGCCGGAGACAAAGTTGATAGTGGTATCAGATCTAACCAAATTGCACCAGATCTAAGATGTTTTGCTTTTTAGAGAGAGAAAATGATGCTAAAACAACTTTGTGACTCCAAATTTAAGACTGGTGGCGATCGATGGTGCATCTGGAGGTTCTTTTATCAAATCTGTATTTTCTTTGGTGGTAGGGTAATGACAGAGGAGAGGTAATCACTGCTCTTGATGGACGAAGGTGGTGGATTATCACCATTTTATCGGAGCTTATAAATGCGAAGTAGAAAATCATAGATCTAAAAGCGAAAATTGTAGATTTAAAGTTGAAATTGTAGATCTGAAACCAACCGGAGCTTGTGGATCTGGCGACGACGGCTTGTCGGTGATTGGATGCGTCGGAAGTACATAAATAGTCGGAAGTACATAAGTAGTGGTTGGTTGCAACCGGTGGTAATGTGTGTTTTTGTGTTAGTAATGTTTGGTGGGAGATATTTTCTTTTTTCGGTATACATATGAGATAAGAGAGAAGATAATCAAATGAAATTTGTAGTGTGAAAATCTGATATAATAAAAATTGAAAATGGGTTTTATTTTTGTGTTATTTATAATTATTCATGGTACTTTTTTATTTTGCTATTGATAGAAAGAAATGTTATTTTTGTGTTATTTATAATTAATCATGGTACTTTTTTATTTTGCTATCGATAGACAGAAATGTTATTTTTATAAGTTTTGTAAACATTAATAAAAATGGTTCTAAAATAGTTTTTAATCTTTAATGATTCTTACTTTTATATATATATATATATATATATATATATATATATATATATATATATATATATATATATATATATATATATATATATATATATATATATATAAAAGAAGAAATGTTCAAAGATAATTCCTAAGAAAGGAAAAAGCAATAAACAAATGGACTATATAAATGCACAATATTGACATTTTTAGCAAAATTAACATGTTTAAAACCCAAATGGTGATTGTGATTGATCGATCATTACACTGTGGGACTATACATGAAAACAAAGGCAATAAATAAATGAACAAAATTGATGTTTTATGAAAAATGGCACGTTTATTTTTCTTAGAATATTCACAAAGCTTTAGTGCCACATTTTCCATTGGCCAGGAGTAAGGCTAGTCGTGGCATCTTAGATTATACTACCAGAAAATTATCTTATATAAAGACCAAGGGAGCTAAGGTTGAGTTATCAAATAATACGCTTGTCATCGAATGGCTCTTCAACTTTTCTCCCAAACTTTCTTTTCAGTATACAAAGCAAAGCAAAAGCACCCACAAATTATTTTAAAGCCAAATAGCAGATCTTATCCTTCAATAAAGTGTGCGGACAAGAACAATTGTTCATATGAGAATATTCCCTTACCCGTTTACCAACCAACTATTTGGACTCATAACTTTATCGAGGCCTTAGATGTCAATTTCCCGGTAATTCGTTTATGCATTTTTATTTTCATCGTAAGGTTAGGACAATAAAAATAGTGGGAATATATGTCAACCTGATGTTTAATCATTTTATGAACTTTTGATGAATGTACACAGATGAACTCCAGAGAGGAGGTGATCAAGGAGCTAGAGAAGAAAGGAATGGAATTGAATTTTGATTACGAAACTGGTGGTTTGAGTATCTTGCAATTGCTTGAACAAATAGATGATATCGAAAGGTTGGGCCTTGACTATCGGTTTCAAAATGATATAAGGAGAGCACTTAATATTATAGCATCAATAAAAGAAAATAACACTGAACATGAAGAAAAAGAAGGTAGTCTTCATGAGGCATCTCTTCGATTCAGGCTTCTTAGGAAACATGGTTATAATGTGTCTCAAGGTGCTTCTATGTTTTCCTGAATAAACATCATGCTTTTCTTTAATATGAAAATTAACTTATTCTCTATATATTTCAATTCTCATGATTAGCATTCAATTTCAATTGAACACAGATTTTCTTTTAAGATTCAAGGATGGTCATGGTGGCTTCATGCGGTCTCTAGAGACAGATGTCAGGGGATTGTTAAGTCTATATGAAGCGTCATATCTTTCTTTTGAGTGGGAAAGAGATTTGCACGAGGCCAAGTTATTTGCAACGAAACATTTGATGAAACTTAAGTGTCAAGAAAATGAAGCTCGTGAAGACATAAATCATGCATTGGAACTCCCTTCTTATCGTAGGATGCTTAGATTACAAGCAAGGTGGTACATCGGTGCATACAGTAAGCGAAAAGATGCAAATATGCATGTGTTGGAGCTTGCAACATTTGATTACAACATGGTTCAATTGGAATTCAAGAAAGAACTTCAAGAAGTATCAAGGTATACATAACTCGCCTTTTATCACTTCTCGACAATCAAATTAACTGATAATATATAAATATGTAGTGACTGACCTTTCTCTCTATATATCAAACAGGTGGTGGAAAAATATAGGCCTAGCAAGCAAGTTAAGCTTCGTTAGGGATCGACTCGTGGAATGCTTCTTTTGGTCAGTTGGAGTGGTATTCGAGCCTCAATATAATTCTTGCCGAGTAGAGCTTACAAAAGTTTGTACGTTAATTACTGTCATTGATGACATCTACGATGTTTATGGTTCTCTTGATGAACTCGTGATGTTCACAGATGCTGTCAAGAGGTATACAACTTTGAAGCGCGAATTTGATATCTCATGTCTTGTTTAATATCCATATGTAGCTAACTTGTATTTTTCATGGGGAAATGGTGATCATGTAACTTTAGGTGGGACATTAATGCAGTGAAACATATGCCCGAGTATTTACAACTATGCTTTCGAACTCTATACAACACTATTAATGAAATAGGTTCTTACACCTCGATTGCACAAGGCCAAGACATCATACCAGCCTTAGTGAAAGTGGTTAGTATCACCATAAGGAATTCAAACTTCAATTCCTTAACGAACTACTAAGAGATTGACATCTTTTTATTGTTGGATTGACAGTGGGGAGATTTACTTGAATCATTTTTGTTGGAAGCAAAGTGGACTGATAACAAATACATTCCAACACTTCAAGAATATATGGATAATGCATGGCGATCTGTCTCGGGAGTGGTTATACTTACTCATGGTTACTTTTTAATAAATCAAGAATTCAAGGAAGATGTAGTTGAGAACATGGAGAAATATAACGATCTTTTGAAATGGTCATCAATTGTTTTTAGACTTTGCAATGATTTGGGTACTTCATCGGTATGTTTTATTTTTCAACGAATTCATAAACCTTGAACTTATTGTTCTTTTTTTTCTTTCTTTTTTTTTCTAATTTTTGTATTTCTTTTGGCATATATATATAGGATGAGATAGCTAGAGGGAAAACTGCAAATGCAATATCATGTTACATGCAAGAGAGTGGTGCGTGTGAGAAAGTTGCCCGTAAATATATAAAAACTTTAATCGACCAAGCATGGAGGGAAATGATCAAAGCCCGAGTGGCTTGTTCTCAAGAGTTAACAGATCCTTTCATTGATATGGCCATTAATCTCGCTCGAATTTCACATTGTGTATACCAATACGGAGATGGGCATGGAGCTCCCGATGCTCGAGCCAAAGAGCGAGTCTTATCTGTGATTCTTGACCCCATTCCAATTAAGGATAATTAGGAGTTTTCTGCAAAAATAGAGTTTTTTTTTTTAATTTTATTTATTTATTATTATTTTTTACTACAAAAGTGGTGCTGTTTTGATAACCTTATGTACAAACGGGGTTATTTCAACAATTAGGGCATGTTGGCCCACATATTTTGTTTGCTTGTTTATAAGTTGCATAAATGGTCCTGATTTGTTAGGGATTCCACCCTTATCTTATATAACAACTTATAATTTTTTTTTATACTATTGTTTTTTTAAATAATTCTCATATCATCAATATATTTAAGCAGAATTCCGTATATACCCTTGCTAAACATCTAAATATCATATTTGCACGACCTAAACTCTAAATATCGTATTTACATTTCTTAATCTTTTTTAATATCAAATATACCCAAATCTATTTTTTTTATAACTTTTATTGATTTATAATTCGTTTTCATAATCTTAAATCATTATACTTAAAAAATCATTTGAAATTAACAATAATGCTCTTAGTTGTAAAATCTTATACAACAGACACATTCATCACTATGCATGTTCTTGAATCTCCAATATTGAGTAACGTCTTGAAAACTTGTCTAGAATTACTGGAGTCCATTTCAATTTCATCAACAGCAGTCCCTGCCACCACAAAAGACTCCATGGAAACTGACTTTATTGATGTCATTACAGATTCATACTCTGTTTTTGAATCTTCAATATTATCAAAAACGTCTCACTCCGAGACTCGATTCCCATCCAATTCACCATGGTTCTCTAAATTATATATATTGATATTTCAATTAGATTCAATTCCATGCAAAAAGCTTCTATCATTCGGACTCAAACCTACACCCAAGGGATCATTTGTATGTGATCTTAACCAACATGACAAAGAGGGCAATTTAAATGCAATCTTAACCAGGTATCAATATAAGGGATATGAAATGCATGGTTATATCTCAGAAAAAATTGTAAAATCTCATCATCTTCAAACTCACTCAAACAAACCGAACACATAGTTCCATCAATCAAGTTGTAGCCTCTATTAAACTTTATTATAGTAATCGAATTGATCACATATGGTTGAAGGCGGACGTTGGTGTGTACCATATGGGATAATCAACTTGAAACACTGCATGATTTTCATCGGAAAAATCTTCTGCTTTGTTGTAGACTTTTAGGTGGAGGACTTTCGAAAACGTCTACAACATCTTACCATGATAAGGTAATAGATGATGACGAGAAAAGAACCTCCAAGCAGGGCCACAATGATGATAACGTAACATGATATGTTGGTGGTGGTGGTATGTAGAGGTAGTTGTGGTAGTTTCTGTTGGATTAATGTCTAAGTTCATAACTATAATTGGTAAGACTTGACCCGACCCGACATGGTCCATTTGGGTTGCATGGCATCATTCATATGGATTGACTAAAATGAGAGAAATAACACTTAAAGTTTGGTAATATATTATAAGTTCTAATATATTAATAAGATTATTTAATTAGTATTGATCAAGAATTAATCTAGAATTAATTAAGTGATCAAAAGAAGACTAATTAAATATATAGGTTGATTGTGTAAATCATTCATACTTTTATAGTGGGCTAAGACTCCATGGATTATCAAGTTGGGCTAAAACCCATAGGATGCTCCATGGATGCTCCATGGTGTATTTGAACCCATGGAAAGCCATGGCAATTAGGGTTTACCCTAATTGTGACACTATATAAAGATCATATTCTTGGGAAAAATTGGCCACTATGTGTGAAAGAAAGGGCTAGCCGATTTTCATGAAGTGTGTATGTTATCTCAAGTTATTCCAAGTGTATTTGTTTGTAACATCCCAAAATTTAAGGCCAAAATTTTCATTTTTAAATAAGTTATTATAAAACCAACAGTATAAGATAACATCCATAATATCATGTCATGTCAAAACCAAAGTAGAAATAGTCAAAACATAATATCATAAAACAATATTAGAGTGTAATCCCAAAGATCTCATGTGCGGAAAACCATAGTGTGATGCGTTGCGATCAAGCCGACTCCTTTCCTTTAAACACGAAGTACCTGAAACCAAAACTAAAAACCGTAAGCACGAAGCTTAGTGAGTTCCCCCATCATACCACATACCGTATAAACACATAATGCCTAGCATATCTGGGTGTTGGCCTCCCCTTTGGTATATTTCAACCGGTAACCGCCTAGCATATCTGGGTGTTGGCCTCCCATTCGGTCTCTTTCAACTGGATAATTGCCTAGCATATCTGGGTGCTGGCCTCCCCTTCGGTCTCTTTCAACCGGATAACTGCCTAGCATATCTGGGTGTTGGCCTCCCATTCGGTCTCTTTCAACCGGATAACCGCCTAGCATATCTGGGTGCTGGCCTCCCCTTCGGTCTCTTTCAACCGGATAACCGCCTAGCATATCTGGGTGCTGGCCTCCCCTTCGGTCTCTTTCAACCGGATAACTGCCTAGCATATCTGGGTGTTGGCCTCCCATTCGGTCTCTTTCAAACGGATAACCGCCTAGCATATCTGGGTGCTGGCCTCCCCTTCGGTCTCTTTCAACCGGATAACCGCCTAGCATATCTGGGTGCTGGCCTCCCCTTCGGTCTCTTTCAACCAGATAACTGCCTAGCATATCTGGGTGCTGGCCTCCTCTTCGATATCTTTCAACCGGTAACCGGGGACTATTTCACCCCTACCACTACCACATAAAAGCATAGCATAAACACATAAATCACATACTGTCTAGCATATCTGGGTGCTGGCCTCCCCTTCGGTATCTTTCAACCGGTAACCGGGGACTATTTCACCCCTACCACTACCACATAAAAGCATAGCATAAACACATAAATCACATACTGCCTAGCATATCTGGGTGTTGGCCTCCCCTTCGGTATCTTTCAACCGGTAACCGGGGACTATTTCACCCCCTACCACTACCACATAAAAGCATAGCATAAACACATAAATCACATACTGCCTAGCATATCTGGGTGTTGGCCTCCCCTTCGGTATCTTTCAACCGGTAACCGGGGACTATTTCACCCCCTACCACTACCACATAAAAGCATATCACATATATCATAATCTGTCTAGCACATAAACATAACATGTAGTAGCAAACATAGACAATTATCACAAAGACAATCATCTAACAACAACTCCTACTGGTGGGTCGGCATTGTGGCCGTAGACCCACCCCTACTGGAAGGTAAATCACCTCACACTGTTGAAGTCCCATAGACACAATCCCACACTTGCTGAAGTCCCGCAGACTCAACCCCAGTTGTTGGATGACAGATTCCCGAACTGTCAACACCAAAACAACACCCACTTAATAATTGGGTCCCAACACATAACCATAATACATACTTGGATAATTACTACATTACCCCATACTTGGCTTATTTAAGCCCAAGGCCCAATCCTTAGGCCCAAAGTACACTAGGAAATCAAAGCCCAACATATGACCCAATTTTCCAAATTGGGCCCAGGCCTATACATGGTCTTATTCTAAGGACCAACATTATACAATCATTAAGGCCCAACTATGGCCCATCTATGGCCCAATTTTCCAAATTGGGCCCAAGCCCCTTACATGGGCCTTACCCTAGGCCCATTAAATTACTCTAGACCATTTGCTTGATCTTGGATAGCCCATTTAATAACCCAATAGAAAGGCCCAACAATAAATCCAAGTAAAATTAGGGTTTCACATAAAAAGATGATTAGGGTTAAGTTTCCTACTTAACCCATTAAGGACTTAATCCATTAAGTCTAATATTACTTAGATTAATTTCCGCCAATGATTATTATTTAATATTCGAAGTTATTAATAAGTCCCGTGTGTCTCGATTAATTCCCCAAAATTAGGGTTTTGATGGCATTAGGGTTTTCCAAACCCTAATTAGGGTTCCATCCCAAATACTAGCCCATTTATTAATTTGTTGGGCTTTTAGATCAATTAGGGCTTTATTGGGCCTATTAAGCCCACTAAAATATTATTGAGCCCATTATGGTTTTATTGGGTCCATTAGAGTCCATTAAGCTTCATTGGGCCCATTTGAGCTTCTTTAGGCCCATTAGGGTTCCAAGCACCCCAAACGAATCAACACTACGAGGCAAAGCACACCGCCACCCGACACGGCGGCTGGTGGTGGCAGGAGGCGGCAGCCACCACCCTAAGGTGGTGGTTTTCAATTTCTTTCATTATACTTTAGCTAATTACAGTTTACAATGCCTTAACCAATAATAAACACACACACACACACAAACTACATCAACACGCACCCATGGCGGCTTATGGTGGCAGCCACTACCCTATGGTGGTGGTGGTCGCTTTTCCGGCCAAAAACCAAACACCAATTTACAAGGAATCAACAACACCTCGCAGAAACACATACTAGGCACCAAAACACGTCCACGACCACCACCACTCGGCAGCTGGTGGTGGCAGAGGGGGGTAAACACGGCAGGAACCACCATGGCTGGCTGCCATGGTGGTGCTCTTGCATTCCGGCGACACACACATTCCGAGCACACACATACGAGCTTGCAGATGGACCCAACCACCAACTGGTGGCGTAGGATGGCGGCGGGGACATGGGAAGGCGGAGACAGCAGCAGTTGCAATGCAACAGTGGCGCCATAGGCCAGAGGTAGTGGTGGCAACGACGTCTCACCATAGTCGTTTGGAGTGGCGGCGCTCGACAGCCCTAGCGACACCGTCAACATGGTTGAAAGCGAACATGAGAAGAAGAAGAGACGAAGCGCATCTGGGCACGGCAGCTTACAACCACGACAATGGTCTTTGGTGTTCCCGTCTCCATTACTAAGCGGACGGCAGCTGGGCGATAGTGTGGCATTGAGGTGGTTCTTGGTGGCTGGAGAACGAACGAGATCCATGGCAGCTCGGAATCGGTGGAGATGGGTGGTGCGACACCGAGGAAGGTGAAGGGGAGTGTAGATGAAGTTAGCGGCTAAACAAATGAGGTTAGGGTTAGGGTTTCATAACCCTTATATACCGACTCCTCATACTATTTTTCCATAATGACCAAAATGGTCCCTCCAGCTCCAATTTAATTCGAAATAGATCCATATTTTACATTTTTAACCCCTCCTTCAGAAAACCCTTACAAATCAAGTCCCGATAATTACTATGCAGCCCCTCCTCTACAAATTCTTTTTAACAGAAATACATATATTACCATTCAGCCCCTAAGTCTCCAAAATCTCCTTAATTTAAGTCCCAAAAGTTAGCATTTAGTCTCTGCCTTCATTATTACTTACAAATTAAGCCCGAATTTTACACTTTTAACCCCCCTAATCTCTTAAAGTGTGATAATTAGCTCTACGAGACCATCATTTGGTATATAATTATTTATTTTAGGGCTTCTATTCGTTCATTAGTTTATTTATTTATTAAATAAATAAACAGGGTGTTACATTGGTGTTGTGTGAACCAGTTGAGGTGTCACACATGGGGCACTAGGCACTCAAGCTTCATGAAGGCATTCTACGTCAAAGAGGTATGTAATTATAACTTGATATATTCATATGAATCAATGTTTTATGCTAGTTAGGATGAACACCTTGGAAAGTTCATAAATTGCGTGTATAATAGAGAAAACATAGATCCAAGGTACTTAGGGTTGGATGTATAATTAGGAGTGTTAGAATGCTCAAAACCCAACAGTTTCGATGACCAAAATATTTCTGGGTAACTACATTTGTAATGGCGTATTGGAGCATAATTAGAATAGGTTGACGTTTGGTTGGAATCTTATTTCTCATTTTAATTTTCAAGATTTACTCATTCCCCCTCCTAAACTATAACATTTAGCTAATAACTAACTACTAAGTAGTTAGTTATCTAAGTTCTATCTTCTTCCCTCTTCTCTTCCTATAAATCTCGAACACACTCCTCTTCATTTTCTTATTCAATATTCCAGAAAACTCTCCATAGAAAAGCTTTCAATCTTCATCATATTTCAACCACGTAAACTTCCTTCCAAACCCATCACAACTGTGAGCAAAACGAAGCTGCTTTCCCTTGGTTTTTCAGCCACCATTTCACCTATTTTCAACTTCCTGTTGCTTTATATTTTCACCTCTAAATACCCCTGGAAGTAAGTTGTTATGCTACACTAAAATGAGGACTCAAGACAGTGGCTAAACCACTATTTTCTTACCCTTTTTGCTAGGAATTGTTGTGACAGCAACAAAGCCAAAACAGTGACTGTTTTTTAGCATCAAACCAACACCCAAAAGTCTTTCATTTTGCCGCCCATTTTCGAGATTCATAGTAGCCCATATGTTGCTACTTTCAAGCGCTTAAAACCTGGGAGAAAGTTACATTTCATCTCTCAAAAAGCTTGTTTTTTCCACCACTTTTTGGCAATATACTTTAGATCCAAGTAAAATCTAGGTATATTCTTGATTTTTACTTTTTCCTTTTATCATAAAGTCCAGTGGTTTTAAGTGATTAAATACATGATAATAGTCTAACTTAGATGTAAATGTATGTCTTTATGTGTTAAGACATCCCAAAGAATACTCAAATCACGAGCTTGAGTGGAACCGGAAACCACATGAATCGTTTTCAAATCGAATAACTTTACGCAACAAAAGTGAGTTTTCTACGGCCCCTATTTTACGTTTTACAACTTTTATGGGAGAATACATACTAAATGATGTCTAGTTGCATGATTTATAGGCTTAGTTAGTTGAAAATACAAGTTATATCACTAAACATTTCTAAGCTTAAAATTCAGTAATTTACTGAAAAATTATGCTCTATTCAAGGACTGCTTTGCCCTTCTTAAACCTTAGGGTTTTCAAAACTATACAGTATAAAAATATTTCAGATCGAAAATTTTCAAGGACTACTCGAACGCGTTCATACGATTTTTCTACAATTTATAATGATTTTTACAGAACTGCTTATCATTTCAGAACATTTTGAACCAGTCTGTAAAAACATACATTTTCATCCTGCTTAGGATCCGCATAAAGTCAGGGTAAAAATCATGGAAAAAGTAGACTAAATTCCTAAGCTTTGAAAGTTTACAGATCCTAATTCTGACTTACGATGATTTTTCTATAATTTTTCTAAAAACAGGGACAAAATCGACATTTTGATTAACCTTGTTGTTTAGTCTTTCAAATACATACACGGAGATTTGTTGTAGATAAGAGAAACACAACTTATGATATTGTTTAATTCACAAACTTTAAGGTCACAAAAGTGTTATTTATAACAAGTTTTTCTAATATGGTCATGTTGAAAGTCTTATGACATAAAATGATTTGAAATATGTTGGTTTTAGTCACTCATACCCAGGGTGTTGTATAAACTTTATGTTGTCACTTACAGTCAGAGTACTGTCTAAACATTTATGTGGTCTCTTACTGTCAGAGTATTGTCTAAAGATTTGTGTGGTCACTTACAGTCCGAGTACTTTCTAAACATTTGTTATGGTCACTTACAGTCAGAGTATTGTCTAAATATATACATGGTCACTTACAGCTGACATGTTGTTTAAACTCGTATAGGGAGACATACGACCGTTGTCCTGCTAGAGCTCTGGTAGCTTTACACTATTAAGCATTACAACCAAAAGTTTTCGAACAAACAATTGGAAATTATAACAAAATCTTGGAGACAAATATACTAATACAAACTAGGATGAGGTTGTATGTAGTCTAAATAATGTTTGTAGATTGTTAAACCGATTGGTAGTGTTTATTGACACGCACACTAAATATTTTGCTTCACAAAATATGTAAATATGTACTTTTATCATAAGTATATTAACATGGATACTCGTATCGGATTTCATGTATTGGGTCTCACATGAAGCATAACAGTAACATTGTTAGACCATGTTTTGCACAACTTATTTTGTTAAATGTTCTACATTTTATAAAGGTTTCTTTTTATAAAACTCACAGAGTCAAAACCTGTGGAACTCACCAACAATTTGGGTTGACGTATTTGAAAAATGTGTATTCTCAGTTGACTAAGAAGTCGGAGGTAGGACATCGGTTCTAATGAAATTATAGTTCCTTTCTTAGGGAATAAACTTGACTTGGTTTAATTTACCGTTGTGTGTTTAAATTTTGAAGATGTGATTTCAATTCCAAAACCTAAAGTTCTATAATATATTGATTCAAATATGTTAAGTGTTTGAAATATGTGGTTGAATGTGATCAAATTGTAAAACATTGCGACCCCGAAATTTTCCATCGTCGGTCGGGGTGTGCCAGATTGGTATCAGAGCTAACGACTATAGAGAACTTAATATTTTCTTTTTAAGAAAGGTACAACTATAGTCTAGGGCTTACTTTAGTAGGTCTAGGAATATCCTTACCCTACAACACTTAAAATATAAAAATGTAATAAAGTTAAACACAAGGATTTAGATCAAATACTCAACTAGGTTTCATAAAATATAGGTCATACTGTAACTAAACCTAGTTGCGAGCCTAAGTTTTATTTTGGTCGGGCTCATGCATTATCCAACTTAAGCGAAGTAGTTGATAAACTAAAATCTTGGCGTTTTAAGAAACATAAAGTAAGATCACAACTCAATAAAATTCAATAGAATATTATTTTATTTATATGTGTAAATTTTTGTGTAACATATTTCAGATACTAAAAATTTCGGGCTTACGTGGTTTAGACCAAAACCCTAATAATTAGGGTTTATGCACTATTTAAATACCATTATTGCCCCAATACATTTCCCTTTACTAGCCTCCATCTCAAGATCGACCCTCTTTGCAAAACCTAGTTCATTTTTAAGCATTTTGAGCTGTTTGGAGTGATTGTATGCTTCCTTGGTTCTGAAGAAGGACCTTCAAGGAGTAAGCTTTGCTCTCAAGACTTTGGATCCAACATCTACTCTTCATTGGGCACCATTTGGAGGTATAAAGCTCCAAACTTGGTTTATGTTTCATTAGATCATGGCTAAGCCTTGATTTTTCATCCTATTATCCCAAAGTCAAGTGCTTGGTGAGTAGAAGGTACTCCAAATCCTATAAGGTATCCTTTCAGATGTTTTAAGTCATTTGAAGTCATAAAGATGCAAGCTTATATCTTGATTTGTCCCCATCCATGAGTTACGATGTAGAAAAAGGATGAAGTAAGCTAGGATTTTAGTGTTGGGCTTCTTGTAGCCAATCAAAGGCATAAAGTTTGTAACATTATGAACTTAGGAGTCTTAGTAGGTTCAGATCTAAGTTTTCTTCTTTGGCTCTTAAGGCTTTAATACATTTTTGCATGGGTTGCGTGAGGGGTGCGTACGTCGTGCGTAACTCCTTATATTTTGCGTGTACTGCATCCCGGTCGCGATCCTTCCACTTTGGCCGAGTACGTTGCATGTACCAGTTGGTACGATGATCGTACAACGTCATCCAACTTGGGGTGTGGCTTGGGCCTTAATCATTAGGTTTACTAGTTGGGCAGAACCATGAACTTTCTTGCTGTCGGGCCACTTCAGACAATGAAGTCATTTTGGACCTTTGATGATCCTTAGCTTTGGGCCTTGGATTTTTTGAGCTTTAAAGACTGGCTTGGCCCATTTTATCTTGGACATTAGGCAAGTGTTTTTGGTTTTTAGTTTAGTATATGTCTCAAGTGTTAATTAGGACTATATTTGTTAGTTAGCACTGGGATTTCTTGTCACACCCCCGAACCAGACGGCGGAAACGTCCGGGGGCTGTCGTGACTCAATTGAATACCATAACATTGAATATATATGAAACATAACAACATTCGTCACCGTGCATTAATATATTACAACCAGCAGTGTTTACATGTCATACATTGTTTAAACATTACATTCCCAAAAATTAAATTGTTTGATTCGTACATAAATAAACTGCAATCGTCACTGAATATGATTTCCCTTGATTCACTGGTTCCCTGAGAATACAAGTATTTTGAAAAACGTCAACATATGAAATGTTGGTGAGTTCATAAGTAGTGGTTGAAATCGAATGTTTGTATTGTTTGAAAAACCGCCAGAAAATCCGATATTTTCTGAAAAGAAAAGCTTTTGAAAACGTTTGTGAAGATCCATAGGTATGCTTGTTTGTTTCTATACTTAAAAAAATTTCATTTAAGTTGTATGCATTTCAAATCTGTATGTATTGAAAACCCTAGGAAAACCCGATGTTCTCCTAGTTCCTTGAATTGTATGAAGTTACATTGAAACCATTATGTAGCGTATAGTGTCAGTCCCAGGCGACGTTGGAAGGTTCTCGAGCAGGATTATTTACTACAAACCCGCGTTACACAAACGCCTAGTTTATAGTTATACTAACGACTCCGAAGGCGTCGTCAGTACTAATCGCGTTATCCAATCGCCCGGACTAGGTGTCGTCCCACATCCGAAGAGTAAGAGGACACGAAGGCCTCGATGACTCTATTAACCGGTTGGGGATAATATGCGTGTGAGGGGTCCCCGACCCGCCTCGTAAAATATGCAGACTTTTCTAGCAATACCAAGGACCCTTGGGGACCAGTGGTATACAAGCCATTGAAAGTCCCTCTACGTCGTGCCGAGTCGGTGAAACTCAACACTTCGTAGAAAATATGCGTCTTCGGGCCTTAAGATCAGGTCATTGGGCTAGCTAGGCCCAACAAGCAAGATTTTACACTTTTGGGGCCCGAAGATGGTGCGTAGACGTCTGTGCACACTCGTATGTAAGCTAAGTTCCCAAACGTTATTTATATGAATCGTAGTGTCGTAGAGTTAGTAGTTGTAGATTTCTATTGGCTCGAGACCGAGCCAATTCGTTTAACAACGACTTTTGGTATTGTAATGTGTTGTATTTCGTCGATAGTCGCGATGCTATTATTTAATCAAATTGTGTATATTGAATTAGCCTTGAAGTATTTCTGTTTTCAGCCCCTCATTATTTGTAAAATTTCCATTTTCAACCCTTTTATTAAATACTTCCCGGTTTGGTCCTTAAACTAATTTTCTTGACATTTTAACACCAAAAATTATTGAAATTAATATTTTTCAGCATATTTTTCATAGAAAACAGTTTAAGTCCCTGAAAATGCAGTTTTCTCGGTTTTAATCCCTTCTTTTCGCAACTTTGACAATTTTGGCCCAAATTGGAAAATTTTTGCACTTTGGTCCTTTTTAAATTTAAAAAGCATTTTAAACCTTTGAAAAGGATTTGGAACACTTATAGTCCACTGTTTTACAGAAAATCACAGTTTTGGCCCTCCAAAACAGAAAAATTCGCATAATGGGCCTCATTGGGCCGAAATTTCCATTTTTAGCCCATTAAGCTTGAAATTCATGTTTTTAATCCTCTAATTGAGTATAATTCCAGAAATAGTTTTATGGAAACTGTTTTGGCACACTTCATCCATCAGAATCTGTGAAATGTCAATTTGGGCCCTTAATTTTGTATTTTTCACATTTTTGGCCCAAAATTTGTGTTTTTAGCTTAAAGAAAATTGTTACTAAACCATTTAGCCATCTTTCTTGAAACACTTTGTATTTAGAAATATATTTGAAGCTAAAATCATTTAACACAAGATATATCTCGGTTTTGAGGGGTTTTATGGCTAGATCCAACATTAAAACACATAAAAGCATACATATAAGCATGGAAATCATACAAGGCATACAAACACATATAGATCTACACTTTCACTTGTATTCCCCCCCCCCCCCACAAAACTCATAAAAACAGAAAATAGGGGGTATGAAGCTCACCTTGGGTGTTGATTCGGTTTTTGGAAGAAAGATTGGAAGAAATGAAGTGATTTTTGGCCTTTGCACTCCTTGATGAACTTTTCGAGATTATGGGGTTTCTAGAGTGCAAGATCATGATTTTTGCATGGATTAGGAAGAGATTTTTGATAAATAAGGAATACAAGTCATAGATCCAAACAAAACCTTACCTTAGATGATGATTTTTGTGGAAGAACTTCCTTGAATGCTTCCTATTTTTCGAGATTTTGGATGGAGAAGAAGGGAGTGTTCTTGAGTGAATCTAGAGAGAGTTGAGATATTTTTGGGGTGTGTATGTGTGTATGGCCGAGAGTGAGAGAGAGGAGAGAAGAGAAGTGATATTTGAGGTGATGTGCATGGAGGAATGGGAAATATTGCATGGATATCCTTTGGATAATAATGAGGTGGCATGCATTAAGTCAACACTTCCATTTCTCTTTGGGTTTGGGCCTTGGGCCGAGAATGAGAAGAGAAAAAAAAAAGATTTTTGGGCTTTTTGCCCTTAAGCCCAATATTTGAGGTAGTTTGGGTATGTCTTTAGTCTAAAAGAATGTAGTAGGATTTTTATGTTTTTATCGGACTAGTTTAGGTTATTCATGTATCAAGGCTCTTAATCCATTTCATTCTAGGCCCAACATGACCTAAAATGTTAAAATAAATAAGTGTGGGTCCAATTAGAGCCCAATTAGGGTTCTAAGCCCATGATAGTCTAATTGGAAGCTTATTGGTCCGTTTGGATCCAATAAGGAAGTTCTAGTCCAAAATAGACTTAACAAGAACTTCTAGGGTTTTCCAATTGTTTGATGACTACTTGTAGTACTTGTATGATGTATTTGATTGAAGTTTTTGATTCACATTTACTTGAATGTATAGATTACATAGCTCAAAATTTTCAGTTGTGACATCATCCCCCCGTTAGAGGGAATTTCGTCCCGAAATTCTGTTTGAAAGCTAGATTTGAGAATGCTAGAATAGGTGAGGGTACTTCAGCTTCATTTGATCTTCGCGTTCCCACGTGAATTCTGGCCCACGCTTTGCGTTCCACCGTACCTTCACGATCGGGATGCGGCTCTGCTTAGTACGCTTCACCTCCCTGTCCATGATTTCGATTGGTTCTTCGACGAACAGGAGATTCTTATTGATTTCGATTTCGTCAAGAGGAATGACAAGACTTTCATCTGATAGACACTTTTTCAGATTAGAGACATGAAACACGGGGTGTACACCGTTTAGCTCCGCGGGTAGTTGTAGTCTGTATGCTACTGGACCTATTCGGGCGACGATTTCGAAAGGTCCAATGTATCGCGGGTTCAGCTTTCCCCGTTTTCCGAAACGTATAACCCCTTTCCAGGGTGAGACCTTCAACAATACTCGATCACCGACCTGGAATTCTAAGGGCTTTCGCCGTTTATCAGCGTAGCTCTTTTGCCGGTCACGCGATGCCTGTAATCGAGCTTTGATCTGGACAATCTTTTCTGTGGTCTCGCGAATGATTTCCGGTCCTGTTATTGCCCTATCCGACGTATGTGTTCTTGCTAGCTGGGTGTCGCCTACTTCAGCCCAACATAACGGTGATCTACATTTACGCCCGTACAGTGCTTCGAAAGGGGCCACCTTAAGGCTCGAATGATAACTATTGTTATATGAAAACTCGATCAACGGTAGGTGGGTATCCCAAGACTTTCCGAAGTCTATCACACATGCACGAAGCATGTCTTCAAGCGTCTGAATGGTTCGTTCGCTTTGACCGTCCGTTTGTGGGTGATACGCAGTGCTCATATCAAGATGAGTTCCCATGGCCTTGTGGAGCGACTGCCAAAAGCGTGACGTGAACCTACTGTCCCTATCCGAGATGATAGATTTTGGCACTCCATGAAGCCTTACAATCTCTCGTAGGTACAAACGCGTCAGTCTCTCCATCTTGTAGGACTCTTTGATTGGTAGGAAATGGGCAGATTTCGTCAGTCGGTCGATTATTACCCATATGGTGTCCAGTCCGTCCGACGTCTTGGGCAGCTTGGTCACGAAGTCCATAGAAATCCCCTCCCATTTCCACTCAGGGATTGCCGGTTGTTGTAACAATCCGGAAGGTTTCTGGTACTCCACTTTTACTTTGGCGCACGTAAGGCACTTTCCAACATAAGTCGCGATTTCCGCCTTCATGTTAGGCCACCAATAGTGTTGCTTGATGTCCAAATACATCTTGTCCGAACCGGGATGAACGGAGTATCGTGTCTTGTGGGCTTCCTTCATAACGGTCTCCCTGAATCCTCCGATTTTTGGAACCCAAATACGGTTCATGAAGTAGTATATCCCATTCTCCTTGACTTCTAGGTTCTTCTCCATTCCGCGTAATGCCTCGCTAGTTCTATTTTCCGTTTTCATAGCCTCTGTCTGGACTGATGCAATTTGAGTGGCCAGATGAGACTGAATGGTTATCGAGTGCGTTTTCGTACGGCGATTTGTGTACTCCTTCCGACTTAATGCGTCAGCTACCACGTTGGCCTTGCCTGGATGGTACTTGATCTCGCATTCGTAGTCGTTTAACAATTCCACCCATCTTCGTTGTCTCATGTTTAGCTCCTTCTGATTCAAGATGTGTTGGAGGCTCTTGTGGTCCGTAAAGATGGTGCACTTTGTGTCATACAGGTAGTGCCTCCAAATTTTTAGAGCGAAGACCACGGCTCCCAGTTCTAGGTCATGGGTCGTGTAATTTACTTCGTGCGCCTTTAGTTGGCGGGACGCATATGCTATCACTCTTCCACGTTGCATGAGAACGCAACCTAGGCCTTGATTCGACGCGTCACAGTATACTACAAAATCTTCCGTTCCTTCGGGTAGAGATAGCACAGGAGCACTACAAAGAGCTTGCTTCAAGGCTCGAAACGCAATCTGTTGTCGGTCTGTCCACTTGAATGGCACGCTCTTTTGCGTAAGCAAGGTAAGTGGCTTGGCGATTTTAGAGAAGTTTTGGATGAATCTCCTATAGTAGCCTGCTAGGCCTAAGAACTGACGAATTTCTGTGGGCGTAGTCGGAGTTGTCCATCCTTCCACAGCTTTGACCTTAGAGGGGTCCACATGAATTCCGTCTTGGCTAACCAAGTGGCCTAGGAAATTCACACTCCGAAGCCAGAACTCACACTTGGAGAGTTTGGCGTAAAGCTTTTCCGATCGCAGAGTCTCTAAGATTTGTCGGAGATGTTGGCCATGCTCCTCTTTGCTTCGAGAATAGACGAGGATGTCATCGATAAACACAATGACGAAGTTGTCCAAGAACGGTCGACAGATTCTGTTCATTAGGTCCATAAATGTGGCGGGTGCATTTGTTAGACCGAAGGGCATTACGACGAATTCATAATGTCCGTAGCGGGTTCGGAAAGCGGTTTTAGGAATATCTTCTTCTCGGACCTTGAGTTGATGGTACCCGGACCGTAAATCTATTTTAGAAAAATAACTAGCTCCTTGGAGCTGGTCGAATAGATCGTCGATTCGCGGAAGTGGGTAGCGGTTTTTGACAGTGAGTTTATTTAACTCTCTGTAATCGATGCACATTCTGAAAGATCCGTCCTTCTTTTTGACAAAGAGCACCGGAGCTCCCCATGGCGAGTAGCTAGGTCGGATAAATCCCTTGTCCAGAAGCTCGCTGAGTTGGCTGGACAATTCCTGCATTTCAGCAGGTGCCAACCGATATGGTGATTTAGCGAGAGGAGTTGCTCCTGGAACGAGGTCGATTCGGAACTCAACCTGTCTCTCTTGGGGTACTCCTGGAAGATCTTCAGGAAACACGTCCGGAAATTCACACGCTACCGGAATGTCTTGGATGTTAGTTTCTTATTTGGTCTTGTCCACTATGTGAGCCAAGAACGCTAAGTTGTTCTTTCGCAGATGTTTTTGTGCCTTGATGCACGAGATGAGGCGAAGATTCGTACTGGGTTTATCTCCGTAAATTACTAGGGTTTCGTGATTCGGGAGACGAAGGCGAACGACCTTCTCATGGCACATAATCTCAGCATGGTGGGGGCTTAACCAATCCATGCCGATAATCACATCGAAACTCCTAATTGATACTGGCATCAGATCTATTCGTAAGACGTGTTGGTTGAGGGTTAGGGTACATCCGATGTAGATCTCCCTAGTGGATTCGGTTTTCCCATTGGCCATTTCCACCGTATAGGTTTCATTTAGCTTCTGGGGTTGTTGTTTTAATAAATGTTTAAACTTCTCGCTTACGAAACTTCGCTCCGCTCCGGTATCAAATAAGATGCATGCATAAGTGTGGTTTAGGAGGAACGTACCGGTCACAACTGCGGGGTCCTGAACTGCATCACTCTGACCCATAGTCAGCATTCTTCCTGCTCCTCTGTTTCATGAGTTGTTGTTGTTGTTAGGGCAGTCTCGACGGAAATGCCCCGTCCTTCCACACCCAAAACAGGTGTGGCTAGGCCCTGCATTGTTGCCGCCAGTATTGATGTTGTTGTTATTGCGGTGGTTGTTGTTGTTGTTCTGGTTGTTTCCCTGACTCTGGTTCTGAGAAGGATAAGTCCTGCAGAACCTTGTAGTGTGTCCCCTTCGGTTGCAACTGGTGCAGTGGAACTCCTTGCATTCTCCATGGTGATGGAACCCGCACTTATTGCACTTGGGAGAATTACCGGAATAGGGTCTTGAAGCATTTGAAACAGCTGAGGCTGGAGCATGTGATGTGACTGGAACCGGCGCAGTGACAGCGTTAACTGCCACCGTTTGCTGCTTTTTAGAGGTCTCGGGGCCCTGACGCCCCTTCCTCTTGTTGTTCCATCCTTTCTTACCATCACTCTCCTTCTTCTTCTCAGTCTCTACCGGTTTCTCGCCCTTTTTGTGGTTATGATCATATAGCCTCTTTGCCAATCTCTTCGCACTGTCAAAAGTTTCAGGGTTCGCAGCTATCACATTCCCTTGAATAGGGGATGTCAGTCCCCAGATGAATCGTTCGATCTTCTTTCCCTCTGATGTGATCATACCCGGGCACAACAGAGATAGTTCACTGAATCTCGATATGTAAGCATCGATATTCCCATTCTGCACCGTGAGATTCCATAGTTCTTGCTCCATCTTCTGTGTCCGGGGGCTGTACTCAGCCGTCAACATCTCTTTCATTTCTGCCCAGGGAATAGAGTTGGCTACAGGGAGTGTCATAGCTTCTACGTGACCATTCCACCAAGTGAGTGCTTGGTCCACAAAAGTGCAGGCCGCGAACTTCACTTTCATCTGCTCGGGGCACTCGCATATCTCGAATACCGACTCTACCTTCTCGATCCATCGCTTTAGGGCGATCACTCCTCCAGTGCCGTTGAAAGTTCGGGGTTTAGCGTTCGCAAAATCCTTGTGGGTGCACGTTTTAGTGAGTCCTTGGTTCGTCCCGTTGTTCGAACTTCCGGATCCTTGCCCGTTACCTCCTCCGTTGTTCCCTCGGTGAAGTTGTGCCATAGCTGCTGTGACTGCAGCAGACACGGCTGCCTGGAAAGCAGTGGAGTCAACTTCTGGCGGGGTTGGTTCGGGATTTCCGCGAGTAGCTGGGCGAGGCATCTTTTTGTCACGAAACGGAAAGATGTTGAGTGTACGTGGTTTCCGTGAGGTCGTGGTCCTACTGACTAGGTGTATGGCACGAACTTAAGTACTTCTATCATTTAGCATACAATCATAGATTCGCAACACATAGCAAAACACGTAAGAGTTCACTAATATCATCCTATGCCTCTTCCACTATTGCAGACTAAACAGTCGTCCTCTTTTTGGTGCTAGAAGGGTATAGTTTTAGGTTCCCTAGCTATCCCGTTCTCATCAAGACGTGTGTTAGTTTTACTTTGGAGGGAATGTAGTTGATCAGGCTACATTCACTCCTTGGTATCACTAAGAACAGTCCCGAATTAACCGAGATACCAGTGTTATTGTGTTTGATTCAGCGTTAGATTCTTATCCCTAATGCAAGCAAGTGTGTTTTATTTGCTTGTTTTGTTCAGAGTTATGTTAGTCCCTCTTTTTGGTTTATAGTTGCATATCAATGTATGGCTCGACATGCTAGTTCACTATAAACAAAGCTCTGATACCAACCTGTCACACCCCCGAACCAAACGGCGGAAACGTCCGGGGGCTGTCGTGACTCAATTGAATACCATAACATTGAATATATATGAAACATAACAACATTCGTCACCGTGCATTAATATATTACAACCAGCAGTGTTTACATGTCATACATTGTTTAAACATTACATTCCCAAAAATTAAATTGTTTGATTCGTACATAAATAAACTGCAATCGTCACTGAATATGATTTCCCTTGATTCACTGGTTCCCTGAGAATACAAGTATTTTGAAAAACGTCAACATATGAAATGTTGGTGAGTTCATAAGTAGTGGTTGAAATCGAATGTTTGTATTGTTTGAAAAACCGCCAGAAAATCCGATATTTTCTGAAAAGAAAAGCTTTTGAAAACGTTTGTGAAGATCCATAGGTATGCTTGTTTGTTTCTATACTTAAAAAAATTTCATTTAAGTTGTATGCATTTCAAATCTGTATGTATTGAAAACCCTAGGAAAACCCGATGTTCTCCTAGTTCCTTGAATTGTATGAAGTTACATTGAAACCATTATGTAGCGTATAGTGTCAGTCCCAGGCGACGTTGGAAGGTTCTCGAGCAGGATTATTTACTACAAACCCGCGTTACACAAACGCCTAGTTTATAGTTATACTAACGACTCCGAAGGCGTCGTCAGTACTAATCGCGTTATCCAATCGCCCGGACTAGGTGTCGTCCCACATCCGAAGAGTAAGAGGACACGAAGGCCTCGATGACTCTATTAACCGGTTGGGGATAATATGCGTGCGAGGGGTCCCCAACCCGCCTCGTAAAATATGCAGACTTTTCTAGCAATACCAAGGACCCTTGGGGACCAGTGGTGTACAAGCCATTGAAAGTCCCTCTACGTCGTGCCGAGTCGGTGAAACTCAACACTTCGTAGAAAATATGCGTCTTCGGGCCTTAAGATCAGGTCATTGGGCTAGCTAGGCCCAACAAGCAAGATTTTACACTTTTGGGGCCCGAAGATGGTGCGTAGACGTCTGTGCACACTCGTATGTAAGCTAAGTTCCCAAACGTTATTTATATGAATCGTAGTGTCGTAGAGTTAGTAGTTGTAGATTTCTATTGGCTCGAGACCGAGCCAATTCGTTTAACAACGACTTTTGGTATTGTAATGTGTTGTATTTCGTCGATAGTCGCGATGCTATTATTTAATCAAATTGTGTATATTGAATTAGCCTTGAAGTATTTCTGTTTTCAGCCCCTCATTATTTGTAAAATTTCCATTTTCAACCCTTTTATTAAATACTTCCCGGTTTGGTCCTTAAACTAATTTTCTTGACATTTTAACACCAAAAATTATTGAAATTAATATTTTTCAGCATATTTTTCATAGAAAACAGTTTAAGTCCCTGAAAATGCAGTTTTCTCGGTTTTAATCCCTTCTTTTCGCAACTTTGACAATTTTGGCCCAAATTGGAAAATTTTTGCACTTTGGTCCTTTTTAAATTTAAAAAGCATTTTAAACCTTTGAAAAGGATTTGGAACACTTATAGTCCACTGTTTTACAGAAAATCACAGTTTTGGCCCTCCAAAACAGAAAAATTCGCATAATGGGCCTCATTGGGCCGAAATTTCCATTTTTAGCCCATTAAGCTTGAAATTCATGTTTTTAATCCTCTAATTGAGTATAATTCCAGACATAGTTTTATGGAAACTGTTTTGGCACACTTCATCCATCAGAATCTGTGAAATGTCAATTTGGGCCCTTAATTTTGTATTTTTCACATTTTTGGCCCAAAATTTGTATTTTTAGCTTAAAGAAAATTGTTACTAAACCATTTAGCCATCTTTCTTGAAACACTTTGTATTTAGAAATATATTTGAAGCTAAAATCATTTAACACAAGATATATCTCGGTTTTGAGGGGTTTTATGTCTAGATCCAACATTAAAACACATAAAAGCATACATATAAGCATGGAAATCATACAAGGCATACAAACACATATAGATCTACACTTTCACTTGTATTCCCCCCCCCCCCCCCCCCCACAAAACTCATAAAAACAGAAAATAGGGGGTATGAAGCTCACCTTGGGTGTTGATTCGGTTTTTGGAAGAAAGATTGGAAGAAATGAAGTGATTTTTGGCCTTTGCACTCCTTGATGAACTTTTCGAGATTATGGGGTTTCTAGAGTGCAAGATCATGATTTTTGCATGGATTAGGAAGAGATTTTTGATAATAAGGAATACAAGTCATAGATCCAAACAAAACCTTACCTTAGATGATGATTTTTGTGGAAGAACTTCCTTGAATGCTTCCTATTTTTCGAGATTTTGGATGGAGAAGAAGGGAGTGTTCTTGAGTGAATCTAGAGAGAGTTGAGATATTTTTGGGGTGTGTGTGTGTATGGCCGAGAGTGAGAGAGAGGAGAGAAGAGAAGTGATATTTGAGGTGATGTGCATGGAGGAATGGGAAATATTGCATGGATATCCTTTGGATAATAATGAGGTGGCATGCATTAAGTCAACACTTCCATTTCTCTTTGGGTTTGGGCCTTGGGCCGAGAATGAGAAGAGAAAAAAAAGATTTTTGGGCTTTTTGCCCTTAAGCCCAATATTTGAGGTAGTTTGGGTATGTCTTTAGTCTAAAAGAATGTAGTAGGATTTTTATGTTTTTATCGGACTAGTTTAGGTTATTCATGTATCAAGGCTCTTAATCCATTTCATTCTAGGCCCAACATGACCTAAAATGTTAAAATAAATAAGTGTGGGTCCAATTAGAGCCCAATTAGGGTTCTAAGCCCATGATAGTCTAATTGGAAGCTTATTGGTCCGTTTGGATCCAATAAGGAAGTTCTAGTCCAAAATAGACTTAACAAGAACTTCTAGGGTTTTCCAATTGTTTGATGACTACTTGTAGTACTTGTATGATGTATTTGATTGAAGTTTTTGATTCACATTTACTTGAATGTATAGATTACATAGCTCAAAATTTTCAGTTGTGACATTTCTCCAGTCCAGCAGCCCGAGCGTTTATCTAGGATTTTTAGCAGTTGAGGTGAGTTTCCTCACTAGATCCATGGTTTGAAGGCACTAATGCTGGCCCATTGTTTGTTGTGTGGAACTTTGGATGCCTTATGATGATTATATGGAAGACCAGGATCTGGCCCTTAGCATTTGTATGAAAGACTAGGAACTGGCCCGTGGCAGTTAATTATATCAAAGACTAGGACCTGGCCCTTATCATTCTTATGAAAGACCGAGATTTGGCCCTCGACACTAAATAGAAAACTATGATTTGGCCTATAGAATTTATTTTCTTTCATGTGTGGTATTTGGTACTTAGGGAACTCACTAAGCGTTATGTTAACAGTTTTTGTTTATGGTTTCAGATACTTCCAGTTCCAAAGGGAATTGCCCGACATGATGACACAACATTCTCCCCTCGCGTTTTTCGCATTTGAAATAATTGTACTATGATGATTTAATACTATGATTTGTATGGATTCCAAACAATTAATGAAGAATTTGAATGACCTTTAAATGAAAAGGTTTCTAGCCTAGTGGAAAGGTGGGCGACACCTGATCCCATGTCGGCTTGGAAGGAGAACTAAACATTCCTTATAAAGCGTGTGGATATCTTCCCAATCATAATGCATTTTAAAGTTGTGAGAGCAGTAGATCCTATAAGAATTCTACAGTTAAGCGTGCCTGGACAAGAGTAATTCAGGGATAGGTGACCCCCTGGGAAGTTTTCGTCCTAGGAGCCCAAAGCGGACAATACTATGATATGTGTGTGGATGTTACAAATCGTATTAGAGCTAGGGTAGGGGCCAATGTGTGTGGATGTGTTCCCTATAGTAACACGTTTTAAAGCCGTGAAGGTAAAAGATCCCATAAGAACTCTACAGTTAAGCATGCCTAAGCGAGAGTAATTCAGGGATGGGTGAACCCATGGGTAGTTTTCGTGCCAGAAGCCCAAAGCGGACAATATTATGATATGTGTCATAGGCGGATGTCACAAATGGTATTAGAGAAAGGGAACGGGTTGATGTGCTCGACAGGGACGTCGAACACTATAATGGGGTGTGAAAGTATGTTGCACCTGATCCCACGTCAACCAGGAAGGAGAACGAAACATGCCTTATAAGGGGTATGGATACAGTCTTTATCATAAGGCGTTTTAAAGCCGGGAGGGCAACAGATCCCAAAAGAACTCTATAGCTAAGCGTGCCCGGGCGAGAACAATTCAGGGATGGGTAATTCCCAAGGAAGTTTTCGTGTCGGGAGCCCAAAGCGGACGATATTGTGATACGTGCCAGAGGAGGATGTTATAAAATGTTGTGTCGTGACAATTCTCTTCGTGTTGTGACGATGGTTTCCACCCAAATCCACCTCACCTTCAAACAACCATTACTTCCTCATTTCAACTTTGTTTTCAGCGAGCTTTATATCCACAGAAAGGTATTGAAGAGCGACATACTTTTATCTATTTAATTGTGGCTTAACAAATGTCGAACTAAAAACCATAATCCATGCAAGAAGTCTGAAACATCATTTTTTTCCATTTTACCCTTTGACTTAAAAACACAACCCAAGGGATTAGGTGACATAACCATGATTATCAATATCCAATAAAGTGTAAACCCTATTCCCTGTACGTCCAAGGCCTTTACTTGATCCATTAATTTATTGTCTACAATCTCAAAATAAAAAAAACTTCTCGAAATAGGATGTTACACGTTTATACAAAAAAATGAATACTAACACGTATTTTAGAAAAATATATACAAAAATTTATATATATATATATATATATATATATATATATATATATATATATATATATATATATATATATATATATATATATACACACGTTTATTGTGAAATAGGTGTTTATATAAAAATTTTTATAAAAACGTGTTTATATACATTTTTTTATAAATATGTGTTTTTATATAAACGTATTTATAATAAAATAGGTGTCTGTATACATTTTATAAAATATGTGTTTGTATATATTTCTTTTATAAAAACGGATTTTTCTATATTTATGTACTTAATAAATTCCTATTTTTAGGTATTTCGTATAGAATTTTTTTGAAAAGTTTTTATATAGAATAAATAAAGTCTTTTATGTGAAAAAATATATTTTTCTAAAAATATAATTTTATAAAGAAAAAAACATATTTGAAACAAATTTTATGAAAAAAAGATGTAAAAAAACTAAATTTAAGATAAATTCATAACAAAATCCTGTAATATGGACAAAAAATGTATTTGGACCAAATTTTTAATAAAATTTAAAATCTAGATCAAAACTGTAAATTTTGGATCAAATTTCAAATAAAATTTGAAATCTAGATGAAAATTATAATTTTTGAAAGTGACCTATTGACCAAGTAAATGGTCAAAATAAATACAATTATTGTTTTTGGGGATTCAATTGAATAAAAAAAATACATAAAAATTAAATCGGTTAGGGATCAAATAGGTTATAACTTATGTACAGTTTTCCCAATCATTTAAGAAAGAAGTGTACAAAAGAAATTTTTTTAACACATGCACAAATATAAATGCACAAAATTGTCTTCTTTTTCTTTTTTTTTTTTTTTTTTTTTTTTGCAAAATTAACATGTTTAAAACCCAAATTATCCTTGTGATTGACCGACCATTACACAGTGGGACTATACATGAAAAGAAAGGCAAAAATTAAATGCACAAAATTGTCTTTTTTTTTTTTTGAAAAATTAACATGTTTAAAACCCAAATTATCCTTGTGATTGACCGACCATTACACAGTGGGACTATACATGAAAAGAAAGGCAATAATTAAATGCACAAAATTGTCTTTTTTTTTTTTGAAAAATTAACATGTTCAAAACCCAAATTATCCTTGTGATTGACCGACCATTACACAGTGGGACTATACATGAAAAGAAAGGCAATAATTAAATGCACAAAATTGTCTTTTTTTTTTTTTGAAAAATTAACATGTTTAAAACCCAAATTATCCTTGTGATTGACCGACCATTACACAGTGGGACTATACATGAAAAGAAAGGCAATAATTAAATGCACAAAATTGATGTATTATGCAAAATGACACGTTTCTGTCAGAATATTATTCACAAAATCGTAGTGTCAAATTTTCTGTTGGCAATCAGTTAGCTGAGTAACACTAGCTAGTCAACGTATCTTAGATTATAATATTTATGAAGACAAAAAAATTTCTTATATAAAGACCAAGGGCGCTAAAGTTGAGTATTCAAATACTCCAGTTTCTTCTCGAATGGATAATCAAATACTCCAGTACGCTTGTCATCGAACGGCACTTCCACTCTATCCAGTTTTTTCTCAAACCTTCTTTTCAGTATAAAAACTAAAAAGCAAAGCAAAAGCTCCCACAAATTATTGTAAAGCCAAATAGCAGATATTATCCTTCGATAATGTGACAACCGTCAATTTTCGGTCAAGTCAAAGCCAACTAAAGTCAGCAAGTCAAACCGGTCAACTCAATGTGCCATGAGTATTAGAGTTTACGTTATGTAATTTCTAAACAACTCTCTATTCTAATGAGAGATCGTAAATCGAAAAGTGCGTACATCTAGATCTCCTTAACCTAAAACAGTGGTACGTGGCGAGCCAAACCGATAAAACAATGTTGCATACTCATCGGGAGTATGCAAGATCCTTAAACAAGGCTTAACGGGGTTTACGGACCCTGCATTGCGAAGCCGAACACTCAAAAAGGTCGCCAATGAAACCTCTTTCAATCATTTACACTCCATCTCTTCGTATTAGAAATCTCTCCAAAAATCTCTCTAAGTATGTGAAACCTCTCCCACATATCTCTAAGTATGTGAAATCTCTCCCACATATCCCTAAGTATGTGAAATCTCTCCCACATATCTCTAAGTATGTGAAACCTCTCCCACATATCTCTAAGTATGTCAAATCTCTCCTTGAATGAGAAATCTCTCCAAGAATGTCAAATCTCTCCCAAATCTCTCTTTGTATGAGAAATCTCTCTAAGAATGTGAAATCTCTCTCAAATCTCTCTTTGTATGAGAAATCTCTCCAAGAATGTCAAATCTCTCCCAAATCTCTCTAAGTATGTGAAATCTCTCCCAAATCTCTCTCTGAATGAGAAATCTCTCCAAGAATGTCAAATCTCTCCCAAATCTCTCTAAGAATGTGAAATCTCTCCCAAATATCTCTTTGTATGTGAAATCTCTCCAAGTACGTCAAATCTCTCCCAAATCTCTCTGAGTATGTGGAATCTCTCTCAAATCTCTCTCGAAATCTCTCCCCAACTTTCTATAATCACTCGGGGCATCCCGACCCCCGAATTTGGCGAAAATAGCCCAAAAACGGAAGTCTACGCGAAAAACGGACTTAAGGAAACGAACCCTCCGAACCGAAAGTACTATTCATGAACCGAACCGAAAGTACTATTCATGAAGGTCCGAACCGAGAGTACTGTTCATGAGCCGAACCGAAGCTGCTGACCCATGAACCGAACCGAAGCCACTGTTCATCCGAACCGAACCCGGCATTGAAGGAGGTCCGAACCGAACCCGGCATAGAAGGAAGGTCCGAACCGAGAGTACTGTTCATTACTGTTCACAACAGCTCCTTCGGTTCTGGCCTCACTTCGGACCGAACCCACCCGCCTTCGCTTCTCGCCTTCGCTTCGGACAGCTTCTCATCGGACCGAGCCATCGCTTCGCGTCCCGCCTCCTGATTCAGCCACTCGCGTCCGAACCCTGCATCACCTGACCGAACTTCGGCCCAGAGACCGAGCCTCGGCCGAGATCCGAGGAGTCTCGCTGGGAAAGTTCATTTTTCACCCGTTTTTGCGTATTTTTGCGTTTTAAACCCATTTTTAATTATTTTAACATAGGATTTTCACCCAAAACTTTATTTTTAATTATAAGACCCCTAAATTAATGATTTAATCACATTTTAAGGATAAAATCTTATTTAAAAAGGAGTTGGTAAAGTACAAAAGAAGAGTGTTGACCTTACTTTAGTTTATGACGCAAGCAACCCCCACACCCACTCCATGACAACCCACACTCCTCCCCACCATACCTTGTACCTTTTACTCCCTTTCACAAGTAACCCCCACAATCTAAGGGCTGATCTTACAACCTCTCTCCTCATTCTCTTCAAACACTCTCAAATTACACCAAGATTGAACTCCAACTTTTTCTCTCCAACTTCTCTCTCTAACTCACGATCTCAAGGCTGATCATCAAGTGTTCTTCCACTCTTGATTCTCGAAAATCTTCAAGACATTCCAAGTGTCCTTGAGTTAAGCACCTCCATTCTTCAACAATCATCTACTGAAAACACTTAAGGTGAGTTCATACCCCTACATTTTCATGTTTTCTCAAGTTTTTAGGGGGGGGAATACAAGCCAAAACATCAAGAACATATCTAAATTCTTCTAACAGCTTTCATCAGAAAAGTTAGACTCCATTCACGGACTGTTTTGGACACCTTAAACATTTTAGTTTTCAAAACTGTTTTAGGTGCATGTAGTTCCACTTCTTAGCTTTAAAATGACTACTTGCACATCTCCATACGATTTTTCTGCAATTTATGGTGATTTTTACAAAACTGCCTATCATGTCAAACACCAATCCGGACCAGTCTGTGATTATGGACCTTTTCACCTAAGTTACAGGTCATTAAAAATCATGATAAAAATTATGAGTAAACTAGACACATTTTGGGAACTCCCAGAATTTACGGATTTAGTTTTCGACTTCGTATGATTTTTCTATGAATTTTCAAAAACAGTGTAGAAAGGCTGAAAATTTGTTAACAGCTTGTAATTTTTATAACACTTTATATTATGTTGAGCAAAGTGTATAATGTCAAGTTCTAAGTATTGAATGTGATACGTTGTAAATTTTATCATCATAAACTGAAAATAAGTCATTCATGATAAAATTATTCATTCATTTAGAACACCCATATATATATATATATATATATATATATATATATATATATATATAAACTATAATAAGCATAGTTTAATGGATTTCATAATCCTAACGCTTTTTCATAAAAGAGTTCTTATATATTACAAACGTTTTGGATAAACTATAATAGGTATAGTTTATGTATCATTTACTTCTCAAACTTATTTACCAAAGGTTTTCCGTTTAGTTCACGTAAATCTGTTAATGAATAAATTTGTGAGTCATTCCCTTCGGGTTACTTCCAAAGTAACAAAACCAAAAAGTCCTATAAATTGTAACCAGAGTCTCTTGTAAGGAGAACGTGATAGTTGTCTATAGATCTATATTGGGTTTGACAAACCCACACCAGAGCTGCTCGCTACAGCTAGACCGGCATGTCTGTGGTGACAAGTGTCATTTAATGGCGACGCCTGAAGAACGTCGCATTACGAGGCCACCCAAGTCAAGTATGGTTACGATAGCTCACATGTGGTATTAACAATCATAAGATTTACGGGTTCTAACCTTAAATTAGCGAGTTAAGTCTAATTAGCTCACTGAAATTACTTTAAGTATGGAAAAATACTTGTACGCTTTCATATCAAACAAAAAGGGTTTTATGTCGATTTAAAATCACATTTTATATCAACAATACTATATTGTATACTTTTGGTCTTGGTATTTAGGACTACCTAACTTTTGTAAGGAAAATATTGGATTTTTCTTGGTATCATACATCTCTTTACAAAGATCGATTTTCAAACTCTTACTGTCAAAAGCTTATGAACTCACCAACCTTTGTGTTGACACTTTTCAAAACTACTTGTATTCTCAGGAATTCAGTGAAACAGGAAATCAACCACGTTTTGAGGATGGGACGATAAATCATCGAACAGTTCACCTTGTATCATAATGTAATTGATTTGAATCATGTAAACATATACTTTGGTGAAACTTTTTCAATTATATTTATGATGGTTGTATTTACTTTGAGCACTATTATACTCGTTGTTGTGATACTTTACATGAAGTCCTCCTCCCCCGGACGTTTCCGCCATCCTTGGTTTGGGGGTGTGACAGATTGGTATCAGAGCATTGTTTATAGTGAACTCAGTATATCGAACCACATAAGATATACAAACTATAAATGCATTGGGACTAGAGTCTCTGATTTTATGTTTTCAAAACAACTATACTTTTGGAAATAAGTAGTTTCTTATTAAAAGTATACACGCATGCATACATACTAGGGTCACGTCGTTCTAGAACAAAACAAAAGTAATGATTGTTGGATATCACAGGTAAGCTCGGGGATGTATGGTCAGTCTTGGGATTGGCATAGCCTGATCAACTATGCTCGTCCGAGGAGTGATTAGCACATGCCCAAGAATGGTTGTGATATGGCAACAAGTCTAAAAACTTACCAACACTACCACAATGAAATACCATAGGGGTATTTGGTGTTATTATAATTATTTATCTGAGAACTAAATAGATTTTTATCAATAGGTCAATAATTGCTTAGTGGATACATTAAAATTATATGTAGCCAGGACGTCATAGACTTAGAATCTGTGAATCTTTGCTTTACTTCCTGTTCTCGTTGGATTGGGGATTTAGAGTTAGGATCGCTTATTCGAAGGTCTATCCTGTCCCAAATACATATGACTAGTATGCACTAAACAATGTATTGAAGTACCTGATAAAGATAATCTTATAATTATCTAATTAGTACATCTACTTAGTTACTTCTTATATCCCCATTTCTCGCGAAGGTATCATGGCTGGATTTCATCCCCACGACGACCCGTACTACCCTAGCCACAACAATATTGAATGGCTCGGAGAGGAGCCAGAGAACGATCACCCAATCCCTGTGGATGGTCACCAAGCTGAAGGCCTTGCTGACGGTTCTGACTCCGAACCTGAAATGGTGGACCTATCCTCGATGATCCGTGTTCCCAATCCCAACCCTCGACCGGCTTTTCAAGGCCCGATGCCTCCTTGGGTAGAGTGCTTGGAAATCTGGAGCGAAGAGCAAGACCAACCTATGTCATTCGATGGAGATCGAAACTTCTGCAACATAAACGAAGGAACCCCAGCCGATAAAATTTTTCCAATCCTGGTCCGTAGAGTTGCCCGAGAAGAGATTCGGGGCAGAACAACTCTCCATAGTATCGCAGAGGTTGATGCAAATGCAAGAATACATACAATCCGCACCAATTGCCTTGAGCACACTTGTGAAAAGTCTGCAGAAGACTATGAAACCTTGTTGCAAGCACTGGCTGAATCACGAACCGATGTCATAAAACTCCGAGTACGCCAGAGGGTGTACGAAAGGCACATGCCTGATATGGAGCGGCAGCTAGCTGAACTGAGAGATCACAAGAAAAATGACTGCCGCCAGTAGTAGATGCCTTGCTTCATTTCATGATAAAAAGGAATCGTTTTCCCTATCTATGCCCTATGTGGTATTCCCTATGAGACTATCTTGTACTGTAGGCACCTTTAGTGAGGCCTTTAGGCGGCCAAGACACCCCTGCTTTGATATGATATAAGACCCTCTACAAGGTCAATTTCCCCTAATTTGTTACATCTTAAACATCAATGACGTATCAATCAGCCGAGTTCTGTGTCACCTTTTTGTTCAAACACTCCCATCATGCTGCCATAAGAGCCTGCCTAAAACCCACTCTATTCAAGTTGTAAGACTAGAGTAATCTAGCTCCGGAATCGTCCCTGATCTTCTCTCCAAGGTTGGATCATGTTATTCACCAACCAATGGAACCCGGTTTCAAACAACCAACATCAAAAGATCACTACCTGAACTTACTTCTACTCTGTATTAGGACTGCATCATAGGGATGCAGGTCAAATCTTCAAGAACATGCTCCAATTGGTCGTAATAAGGACCTAGCCTGGGCCAACTATAAGGCACCACTTGGATGCTAAACTACTAAAAATTCATGGGTTACCATATAAAGACTCCCGTTATGAATTGTTTTCAGAACGCCCTTAACGACCAAATTACGTTACAAATCGATATAAGATAAAACTTAGTTAGAAACTCGCGACGTATAGCCATTCTAAAAACTCATTATCACCTCACCCTTAATCATTTTGTTGAGAAGTTCCTTCATCATAGACTTACGGGTGTGTTCATACCAGCACTAATGCACCGGATCCCATCAAAACTCCCCAGCCAAGCGTGTTTGAACACACATGATTCTAAGATGGGTAAAGCTTGACGCCCGTATGTAACCTACCCCTACCCACTGCTGTAACCCTATTTCAAGAATGTTAGCGGAAACACTAGGAGTAGTACAGTAATGTGCAAAAATTTATATGCGTTAATATAAATTGTAAGGATGCACTTAAGATAATCATTTCCACTAACAAAGATGTTTTTCATCATGAAACAGAACTATGTCTTGACCAAGAAGGAACCAACCAACTAGCAAGGCGCCAACTCTGCAGATTGACGCTGCTACTTTTCAGGCTGCAGTCACGGCAGCCGTGGCAGCCGTCCTGGCACAGTTCGATGCTAACAACGCCAGCAGAAATGGAAGCGATGCTGGCAATACAGATAGTGGTAATATTCAAGAACACCAACGGGTGTCCGCCAGCAAAAATACCTCCGGTCTCAAACCTACGAGCAAGAAGAGAAAGTTTTGGAACATGAAAGAGCGCCACCAATCTCAAAGATCCATTAAAAGACAACAACCTATGGCCACCCCCACCATCACAACAGCAGTCACGACACATGCCTCAACACTAGCCACAGGGTCTGCCACCCAAACGCCGGCCAGACCATATAAGGGTTCACTCCCGAAGTGTAACAAGTGTAACACACAGGAGCTTGCCGAATTTTACAATGTGATAACTGCTACAGGGAAGGACACACCGCCCGTTTCTGTAGGACCTCGACTCAGTACATCACATCAACACCCAGTACCAAGGTAATTCCAGTGTGCTTCCTATGTGGCGAAGCGGGACACTTCAAGAGAAACTGTCCAACTGAGAGGAATGAAGGGGAAAGCGGAGGAGCATAACCAACGAACCGGCAGGATCAGTAGGAAACCATATTAGGACTTTTGTGATGTTTCCAACGACAAAAACGTTGAAGTACTATATGTTTGTAATGAAATTGTTATGCTTGCTAAAGTCACTGTCTTTCTGAAAGTAGTTAAACTACTCTCTCGTTTAAATCAAACCAAATACATTCATATATGATCTAAAGATCATTACCTCTAAGATGTGATGACTTTGTACATACATCGGGGTTAATTATAATCAAAATACTGAAGTCTTGAAACAAATAATTTCATCCCGACTCCTAATCCATGTCTAGTAGTAAGAACCGAGTGGGGCCACCCACTCGACGATTCCCCAACATCAGGTCACATACGACGTTCATATACCATTCGGTCATAGGGAGACCTGTCAGGGGTCATGATGTCAAATATCATTACTAATTCTCGAAACACACCTGCCGCCAGTGCTAGACACTGTGGTATAAATCATCTACGATAATGATAACATCAATCAAAGTTCATCACCCTAAAAAGAAACACAAGATACTTTATCACTCTAGTGATCTCTTCTTGCGAATACAGCTTAGCTGGTTTTATCTAAAAAGATATTGCTGTCGTCATTCAATCTTCATTGATATAGCCCTCATCTTCCCAATTTAACATCTACAAAAGGACCTTTCACCTAACCCCTCCAAACATCGAAACCTTCGTCTCTCATAAACATCCAGCTCGAACCTACGGATTATCTTTTACTATGGAACCCCAAAACACGCATCAGAGGAGTGTTATGCTTCCGAAACCTCATCACAAGTGCTTACAGGAGACCCTTGGGAATGTCACGCATGTAGCAGACAAGGTCCAAGCACAGAAGTTTGGGAAAGATATGGTATGAGTTCTGCCATGAACTTCGAGCCAAGGTTGCCCAGGAGGGCGAGTAAATGTCCTACCATCTAAGAAGGCCTAATCGTATAAACCAAACCCACATGCTTTCTACCGAGCTACAAGAACTCTTAGGTCAAACCTGTCGATCTACTCAACAATAAAATTGAAGAACCAAGCTTCTCACCCTGGAAAGCTCTGTTCTTATTCTTCAAATAGAAAGGCAAATTGCTCATAGTTCCATTAACTTCAGAGGCCCTGACAATATCCCCAGTAGAAACCTTTACTATCTGCCTCACGTAAACGAATAGGCCGACCAACCACAAGGAACGAGGTACCCTTTAGGAATCGGACCTAAGATCTGAATATCACCAGTCGCGAGTATTGAAAAAAAAGGGATGTCCGAGGACAACCCTCCAAATTCGATGCGGACGCTGCAAGTCCGTAGTGATACCCCTCGGATAGGACCAACCCATTCACAGTATTCATAGGATGTGCCATTCTTACTAGGATCAGTTCATCGTTGTCGTTGTAAGTGACTTGCTTATCTACCCTCATAGTAAGAAGGATTACTAAGTTATTTGTTATGATTTCCTCACTTATACATTCCCCAGTTATATATAACGAATACCTGGTAGATAATAGCATGTGAGAATTCTAACTTAGTTTCTTTTCCTCGTTGGGATGTGAAACTGAAGTAGAATCACACATTTTACTATCCGCCCAGTATTGGTTATATCATAATGTGTATAACCTAAGTTTTCATGTATAATAACTCATCTCTTAGTCAGAATCAAAATAATGTAGAGCCGACCTTAGTCATTAACAAACTCCTTGCCTGATTTTTAAATTTCGGGACGAAATTCCCTCTAACGGGGGGATGATGTGACAACCGTCAATTTTCGGTCAAGTCAAAGCCAACTAAAGTCAGCAAGTCAAACCGGTCAACTCAATGTGCCATGAGTATTAGAGTTTACGTTATGTAATTTCTAAACAACTCTCTATTCTAATGAGAGATCGTAAATCGAAAAGTGCATACATCTAGATCTCCTTAACCTAAAACAGTGGTACGTGGCGAGCCAAACCGATAAAACAATGTTGCATACTCATCGGGAGTATGCAAGATCCTTAAACAAGGCTTAACGGGGTTTACGGACCCTGCATTGCGAAGCCGAACACTCAAAAAGGTCGCCAATGAAACCTCTTTCAATCATTTTCACTCCATCTCTTCGTATCAGAAATCTCTCCAAAAATCTCTCTAAGTATGTGAAACCTCTCCCACATATCTCTAAGTATGTGAAATCTCTCCCACATATCCCTAAGTATGTGAAATCTCTCCCACATATCTCTAAGTATGTGAAACCTCTCCCACATATCTCTAAGTATGTCAAATCTCTCCTTGAATGAGAAATCTCTCCAAGAATGTCAAATCTCTCCCAAATCTCTCTTTGTATGATAAATCTCTCTAAGAATGTGAAATCTCTCTCAAATCTCTCTTTGTATGAGAAATCTCTCCAAGAATGTCAAATCTCTCCCAAATCTCTCTAAGTATGTGAAATCTCTCCCAAATCTCTCTCTGAATGAGAAATCTCTCCAAGAATGTCAAATCTCTCCCAAATCTCTCTAAGAATGTGAAATCTCTCCCAAATATCTCTTTGTATGTGAAATCTCTCCAAGTACGTCAAATCTCTCCCAAATCTCTCTGAGTATGTGGAATCTCTCTCAAATCTCTCTCGAAATCTCTCCCCAACTTTCTATAATCACTCGGGGCATCCCGACCCCCGAATTTGGCGAAAATAGCCCAAAAACGGAAGTCTACGCGAAAAACGGACTTAAGGAAACGAACCCTCCGAACCGAAAGTACTATTCATGAACCGAACCGAAAGTACTATTCATGAAGGTCCGAACCGAGAGTACTGTTCATGAGCCGAACCGAAGCTGCTGACCCATGAACCGAACCGAAGCCACTGTTCATCCGAACCGAACCCGGCATTGAAGGAGGTCCGAACCGAACCCGGCATAGAAGGAAGGTCCGAACCGAGAGTACTGTTCATTACTGTTCACAACAGCTCCTTCGGTTCTGGCCTCACTTCGGACCGAACCCACCCGCCTTCGCTTCGGACAGCTTCTCATCGGACCGAGCCATCGCTTCGCGTCCCGCCTCCTGATTCAGCCACTCGCGTCCGAACCCTGCATCACCTGACCGAACTTCGGCCCAGAGACCGAGCCTCGGCCGAGATCCGAGGAGTCTCGCTGGGAAAGTTCATTTTTCACCCGTTTTTGCGTATTTTTGCGTTTTAAACCCATTTTTAATTATTTTAACATAGGATTTTCACCCAAAACTTTATTTTTAATTATAAGACCCCTAAATTAATGATTTAATCACATTTTAAGGATAAAATCTTATTTAAAAAGGAGTTGGTAAAGTACAAAAGAAGAGTGTTGACCTTACTTTAGTTTATGACGCAAGCAACCCCCACACCCACTCCATGACAACCCACACTCCTCCCCACCATACCTTGTACCTTTTACTCCCTTTCACAAGTAACCCCCACAATCTAAGGGCTGATCTTACAACCTCTCTCCTCATTCTCTTCAAACACTCTCAAATTACACCAAGATTGAACTCCAACTTTTTCTCTCCAACTTCTCTCTCTAACTCACGATCTCAAGGCTGATCATCAAGTGTTCTTCCACTCTTGATTCTCGAAAATCTTCAAGACATTCCAAGTGTCCTTGAGTTAAGCACCTCCATTCTTCAACAATCATCTACTGAAAACACTTAAGGTGAGTTCATACCCCTACATTTTCATGTTTTCTCAAGTTTTTAGGGGGGGGAATACAAGCCAAAACATCAAGAACATATCTAAATTCTTCTAACAGCTTTCATCAGAAAAGTTAGACTCCATTCACGGACTGTTTTGGACACCTTAAACATTTTAGTTTTCAAAACTGTTTTAGGTGCATGTAGTTCCACTTCTTAGCTTTAAAATGACTACTTGCACATCTCCATACGATTTTTCTGCAATTTATGGTGATTTTTACAAAACTGCCTATCATGTCAAACACCAATCCGGACCAGTCTGTGATTATGGACCTTTTCACCTAAGTTACAGGTCATTAAAAATCATGATAAAAATTATGAGTAAACTAGACACATTTTGGGAACTCCCAGAATTTACGGATTTAGTTTTCGACTTCGTATGATTTTTCTATGAATTTTCAAAAACAGTGTAGAAAGGCTGAAAATTTGTTAACAGCTTGTAATTTTTATAACACTTTATATTATGTTGAGCAAAGTGTATAATGTCAAGTTCTAAGTATTGAATGTGATACGTTGTAAATTTTATCATCATAAACTGAAAATAAGTCATTCATGATAAAATTATTCATTCATTTAGAACACCCATATATATATATATATATATATATATATATATATATATATATATATATATATATATATATAAAAACTATAATAAGCATAGTTTAATGGATTTCATAATCCTAACGCTTTTTCATAAAAGAGTTCTTATATATTACAAACGTTTTGGATAAACTATAATAGGTATAGTTTATGTATCATTTACTTCTCAAACTTATTTACCAAAGGTTTTCCGTTTAGTTCACGTAAATCTGTTAATGAATAAATTTGTGAGTCATTCCCTTCGGGTTACTTCCAAAGTAACAAAACCAAAAAGTCCTGTAAATTGTAACCAGAGTCTCTTGTAAGGAGAACGTGATAGTTTTGTATAGATCTATATTGGGTTTGACAAACCCACACCAGAGCTACTCGCTACAGCTAGACCGGCAGGTCTGTGGTGACAAGTGTCATTTAATGGCGACGCCTGAAGAACGTCGCATTACGAGGCCACCCAAGTCAAGTATGGTTACGATAGCTCACATGTGGTATTAACAATCATAAGATTTACGGGTTCTAACCTTAAATTAGCGAGTTAAGTCTAATTAGCTCACTGAAATTACTTTAAGTATGGAAAAATACTTGTACGCTTTCATATCAAACAAAAAGGGTTTTATGTCGATTTAAAATCACATTTTATATCAACAATACTATATTGTATACTTTTGGTCTTGGTATTTAGGACTACCTAACTTTTGTAAGGAAAATATTGGATTTTTCTTGGTATCATACATCTCTTTACAAAGATCGATTTTCAAACTCTTACTGTCAAAAGCTTATGAACTCACCAACCTTTGTGTTGACACTTTTCAAAACTACTTGTATTCTCAGGAATTCAGTGAAACAGGAAATCAACCACGTTTTGAGGATGGAACGATAAATCGTCGAACAGTTCACCTTGTATCATAATGTAATTGATTTGAATCATGTAAACATATACTTTGGTGAAACTTTTTCAATTATATTTATGATGGTTGTATTTACTTTGAGCACTATTATACTCGTTGTTGTGATACTTTACATGAAGTCCTCCTCCCCCGGACGTTTCCGCCATCCTTGGTTTGGGGGTGTGACAGATAAAGTGTGTGGACAAGAACAATGGTTCACATGAGAATATTTCCATACCCATTTACCAACCAACTATTTGGACTCATAACTTTATCGAGGCCTTAGATGTCAATTTCCCGGTAGTTCGTTTATGCATTTTTTTTTTCGAATTTATGCTTATAACAATTCAAATACTGGGAAAATATGTAAACGGGATGCTTAGTAATTTCATGAACTTTTGATGAATGCACACATATCAACTCCAAGGAGGAGGTGAAGGAGGTAGAGAAGAAGGGAATGGAATTGAATTTTGATTACGAGAATGGTGGTTTAAGTATCTTGCAATTGCTTGAACAAATAGATGATATCGAAAGGTTGGGCCTTGACTATCGGTTTCAAAATGAAATAAGGAGAGCACTAAATATTATCGCATGAGTAAATGAAAATAACATTGGACATGAAGAAAAAGAACGTACACTACAAGGAGATTGGGCAACAGCGGCGACACACGTCGCCGCTAAAGGTTAGGCTTGTCGCCGCTAATACCTTTAGCGGCGACATGTCGCTGCAAATACGTCGCCGGTATTGATTCATCGCTAATACGCTCAATGTCGCCGCAAATACTTGGTGTCGCCGCTAATACTCCCGTCGTCGCTAATGCTGCCCGTCGCCGCTAATATGTTGTCGCCGCTAATAGGACGTCGTCGCCACTATTACCGTCGCTGCTAATGCTCTTTTGATTTTTTTTTTTGTTTATTTATTTCACATTAAATTTATAATCAATCCAAATATTAATCCATATAGCATTTGAAAAATCTGATAATTTTATATAGAAATATTAATACATAAAATCAATCCAAAATATTAATACATAAAATTAATCCATATATATACCACATTTAGTATTGTTTCGAATTACAAAACGTTTCATAAAATCCTAAAATAACTACTCGTCCTCATCATCATCTCCATTATTTGGTGGCGGCAATGAGCGAAACCACTCTTCCAATGCTGCAGAACAAGCCGGGTCCTGTAGTATTGTTTGGAGCATTTGCAACTATAAAAAAAACAAAATATATTAACAATATATCAGAATAACATTATAATTAATTATACCATTCCATTATAGCATTTACTAACAATTACCTGTGATTGTGGTTGTTCTTGTGTCATTGGTTGTTGCTGATCGTACATAGACACAACGGTAGGGGGTTTACGCCCAATGCCTCTGATATGTCCGCGTCGAACACCCAATATTCTTTCAAAACAATCTTTTATATCAGTTGGTGCTAGACCGCTTGCCTCAGAAGTAGCTTGGGTTCGTTGGTTTATCTCTTCGAGTAAAGCATTCTGTATTTTTTAAAAACAATAAAAATCATAAAAATTAGATTACTAAATACCTTTGACGATATAAACACTTATATGAAAAATACAAATTAACCACTTACGTATTGTTGCTCGACTGCAGGACTATAAAATACCCCTTGGCGATTGGAATTAGCTTTACGAAAAGCTTCGATTCGACTGATATCCTATTTAACATTAAAATTTAGATTAGTTATACTTTAAATAAATATTTAAATATATCATAACTTACCTCTTTAAAACATGCATTGATGTATGAGCTCGACCCCCCTCTGTTTACAACTACTTGTTTTGCACGACATTCCTTGTTTGACGCCGAACGCCTTAAAAATTCTGGCGTTTGAAAATGTTCGACTGCCTTCGCCCAATTTTCATGTGACATTCCGTTAGGGGGGTTGTTTAATGCAGCTTGGATATCTGCAGGGCCCCCGATTTCCTTAAAATAAGCATGAGCTTTACTTTTTCGACCTCTGTAAACTTTTGCAAGACTTGAATTAATGCTCCGCAACAATTGAGTACGCTCCGGATCCATGTTAACCTTATCCAAATCAAATTTATTCTGCAAAACACAAAAAGTTTAGTTAATTAAATAACAATCACAACTAAAATTAAAATTGTATCCAAGTTACCTTTAGATGAACAACTGTTGCGTTCCTTAAAGCGGGGGAAACATTGTCCCAACCAGATACGTTGAAAGGGACATTGTTCCACAAATACCTCCCAATTTCATGGGTGAACCAATTACCACGCTTCCCGACAGGGGAATATGTGATCTCCCTGTCGAAATCCAAATCTATGGGCTTTCCCTTATTTGCCCTTATCAACTTTCCCAACTCAATATTTTTTGACATGCCTCTCCTTTTTTTAGGAAGCTCGGCTGCAAAAATACAATTAAACCTATTAGTCATGATAACTTATTATAAAATAATAAAAATAGTTAATAAATATATCAGAATAAAACTCACCATCTTGTTCGTGCTGACCACGACCAAAGCCTCCTGGAGGTGGTGGATCCCCGGCTCCATCACCTCCGTGTCCAAGCCCCATAACATCGGCCATCATGGCCAAGAGTATTGCCCAAGTAAACCTCATCTGCAATATGAATAAAAGTTAGTTACCCTGCGAAATTGTAAGATATAAAATATAGACAAACAACATAAATAAAACATAAACAAACAATATGAATTAAAGTTACATTTCAAATAAAGTTTCTATTACCAAAAAGAATTGATTTTTTAATCAGAATCTTGATCATATAATTCAATGTCTTCTTCATCCGTATCATAATCAGAATCGCCATCATCATAATCAGTCTCTTCATCGGAAACATTATCGATTCTACCCGTTGGCGAAGGTACTTCAGTCTCGTCTTCATCATCATAATCAGCATTGTTTTGAGCTACATCAACATTGTTTTGAAAGTATTGTGAGAAGTCAATAAAAAGTCTAGCTCCAGATGAAGAGTTGTTTTGAACTATGTCAACATTTTCGGCCTCCACATTGTCGACATCTTGGACAGAGTCACTGTAAGCATTTTGGACACGAGGATTGTCGGATGGTAGATCCCAAATATTTCGATGATTAACATGCTCGACGATACAACGAGGGTTGTTGTTTTGGTTTCTTCGATGATTAACAGGCTGGCGGATGTAGAACACTTGTTTGGCTTGCGAAGCATATATGAGTTGATCATCTTGATACGCTTCTTTTTCTGTGTCGATACTTATGAAATTATCATCAGGAATATCTCCCGTATCAAACCACTTACACCGAAATATTACAGTCGAATAATCATATGGATATTGCACCTCCATAATCTCTTCTAACTGGCCATAATATTTCTCTCCATTCTCACCAACCGCTAGAACCCCAGAGTTTTGCGTTTTGCGTTGTGCATCACGACTAAGTACCATAAACCTAACACCGTTGACTATGCACGCAGTGTAAGTATAAACATCCATTTGTGAACCCAATGAAAGGGCTGACAACTCTTTGTGGAATTCAGGAGAGTTTTCTTTTTCCAGCTGATAAACCTATTAAACATATGTTGATGTGTTATGTATTCTTGATTCATTAAATTTATGAAAGATATTTGTTTGTTAATTATGATTACCTTTTCAAGAAACCAGCTGGGAAATTCGGTCTTTTCGTCACTTTCAGGATGTTCAGATTTGAATTTTCTATATTGATGAAATATATATATATATATATATTAAATTAATGAATGGAAAAAAGTAACAATAAATAATTAAAGATAATTAAAAGTAAGAACACTTACTCGATGTATTGTCTGACTTCTTGACAACTATTCAATATAAACCATTCAATATTACGTTCTCTGTTATATCAAGATGTTTGATTTGCGTTGCACTCGTCGGTCGACACTTGGACTCAAACATCCAAAACTTTGTTTTTTCAATGACAACGTCTTCGTTTCTTTCAAGGCGATTGACATCTCGAAGGTACATCGAACAAAATGTCAAAGCTTCTTCAGCAATATAACCTTCAGCTATACAACCTTCCGGCCTCGCCTTATTTCTGACATAGTTTTTTAGTTTTTTCATATACCTTTCAAACGGATACATCCATCTCATACATACCGGGCCTCCAGCAATCGCTTCATCTGGTAAATGCAAAACTAAATGAATCATAATGTCGAAAAACGCTGGCGGATAAATCAACTCTAACTTGCACAAGATTCTAATGACATCTTCTTTTGCTTTCCTCATATCCTCCACCTTTAGTGTTCTGGAGCAAATTTGCTTGAAAAACATACAAAGATCTACAATTGGTGTAGAAGTTTCTTTATCCAATAATGCTCTAACTCCAATCGGTATCAAACGTTGCATAAGAATGTGATAGTCATGAGATTTCAACCCAATAATGTTAGTATCATTATCTACCACTTTCTTACTAATGTTAGATCCAAACCCATCAGGAAATTTAACATCTCTTATAAATTGACAAAAGATTTTGCGGTCAGCTTTCTTGAATGAGTAGCTTGCATGTGGTCTAGTGAACTTGTTACCCTTTTTTTGCAACCATTGATTACGCCGGATATTCAGATTTTTCAAGTCCTCACGTGCATTTGATGTGTCTTTACTCTTATCATTCATCATAGAAGTACCCAAAAGACTCTCACCCACATTTTTCTCGACATGCATCAAATCTATGTTGTGTTTCAGCTGTAGAGAAGACCAATATTCGAGCTCGAAAAATATGCTACGTTTCGACCAGTTCAACTCGACTCCCACATAACATCGTCAATAACATCAGCCATCTCGTTGCTTGGCGATACGACATCTACAACTGGAGGGATTAAAGGTTCACCGTGATATATCCATGTTTTGTATGATTGACTGAAACCATATATACGAACATGACGTCTCATTGCTTTCGGATTCATGAAGTAACGATTATCACATTTCTCACACGGACATCTGGTTTCACCTTTACAATCTAAGTGTAACATGGATCTCTCGACAAAAGTGTCGAGCCCTAGCTGGAACTCGGGAGATTGACGATGTGGATTAGTAGTCCAGCTTTTATCAATAGACATGATGCAACTGAAACATAATTTAGTGTTTAATGTTTACTTTATGGGAAACAAAAATCAAGTAGAGTATTCATAAAGTTGACGATTTAAAAAGTATTCTAACACGGGATAACCTAATTAAAGCTAAATTTAAAGTTTTAATGACCAACATTAAGTCACTAAAAGTATGTTGCTATTAAGTTGGTTTTATAAGTGATTTAATTTGATTTTACAAAGGTAACTTAATTTGATTCTAAAAGTAAATTAATTAGATTTTATAATTAATTTAATATTTTCTTTTTTGTTATTAGTTTAATTTATTTATTAAACTAATTTAATTTTATTTTAATATTAACATTAACTTGATTTTAAAACTACTTTAAGTTGATTTTACAATTAATTTATTATTTTTTAATGTTTTTTTAAATTAATTTAATTTTATTCTATTTAAATTAAAATTACAAGAAGTACGTTGCTATTAAGTTAGTTTTATAATTAATATAATTTGATTCAAAAAGTAAATTAATTAGATTTTATAATTAATTTAATATTTTCTTTTTTGTTATTAGTTTAATTTATTTATTAAACTAATTTTATTTTATTTTAATATTAACATTAACTTGATTTTAAAACTACTTTAAGTTGATTTTACAATTAATTTATTATTTTTTAATGTTTTTTTAAATTAATTTAATTTTATTCTATTTAAATTAAAATTACAAGAAGTACGTTGCTATTAAGTTAGTTTTATAATTAATATAATTTGATTCTAAAAGTAAATTAATTAGATTTTATAATTAATTTAATATTTTCTTTTTTGTTATTAGTTTAATTTATTTATTAAACTAATTTTATTTTATTTTAATATTAACATTAACTTGATTTTAAAACTACTTTAAGTTGATTTTACAATTAATTTATTATTTTTTAATGTTTTTTTAAATTAATTTAATTTTATTCTATTTAAATTAAAATTACTAGAAATACATTGCTATTAATAACCTAATTAAAGCTAAAGTTGTAATGACCAACATTAAGTCACTAAAAGTATGTTGCTATTAAGTTGGTCAAACATTAAGTCACTAACAAAATTAAGCACTTTCAAACCATATACAATACATTACTAGAAGTAAGTTGCTATTAATAGCCTAATTAAGCTAAATGTATACATCCAATTTCATATTTCAATAACCTAATTAAGCTAAATGCATATTTCAATTTCATCCAATTTCATACAATTAAGCCAAATGTATATATTCAATTTCATACAATTTGCATATTCCAATTTAATCCAATTTGCATATTCCAATTTCATACAAATATATACATCTAAGTTTCATGTTAAGGCAATGTGGTATAACTTCAATGTAATCTAAACATAAATTTCAACAAAATACATACAATCCAACAAAATTCCCACAAATGTGAACAAAACACACATAATAATTCAACAATCCAACAAAATGCATAACCAACAAAATACATACAATCCAACAAAATGCATAACCAATTCATATATCAAAATACAAACATAATCACTCAACAAACTTGAAAAATACTCACTATTTATCATCTAAAACAGAAAAATCATAAAGAAGATGAGAATTTTGACCTTGGTTGGGGGCAATTTCGGAATTTTGGCTAAATGTCGACCTTGGTTGGGGTTGTGGCGGTATTGTGGCTGCCTTGAGGGAAGGAGAAGCTAGCTAGCACCGGTCCAAGAAGCAATGCGTCCACCAAGTTGAAAAACTGCGAGATATTGAAGAAAAAACGAGAGAGAAGTATCAGCTGTGAATGGCAGAAAGGTAAACTGTGAAGGGTATATGCGTTTAGCATTAGCGGCGACGGCTATTAGCGGCGACGTAGGGCAATAGCGGCGACATTAGGGCATTAGCGGCGACACACGGAGGGAAAACATTAAGTTGATTTTACAATTAATTTATTATTTTTTAATGTTTTTTTAAATTAATTTAATTTTATTCTATTTAAATTAAAATTACTAGAAATACATTGCTATTAATAACCTAATTAAAGCTAAAGTTGTAATGACCAACATTAAGTCACTAAAAGTATGTTGCTATTAAGTTGGTCAAACATTAAGTCACTAACAAAATTAAGCACTTTCAAACCATATACAATACATTACTAGAAGTAAGTTGCTATTAATAGCCTAATTAAGCTAAATGTATACATCCAATTTCATATTTCAATAACCTAATTAAGCTAAATGCATATTTCAATTTCATCCAATTTCATACAATTAAGCCAAATGTATATATATTCAATTTCATACAATTTGCATATTCCAATTTAATCCAATTTGCATATTCCAATTTCATACAAATATATACATCTAAGTTTCATGTTAAGGCAATGTGGTATAACTTCAATGTAATCTAAACATAAATTTCAACAAAATACATACAATCCAACAAAATTCCCACAAATGTGAACAAAACACACATAATAATTCAACAATCCAACAAAATGCATAACCAACAAAATACATACAATCCAACAAAATGCATAACCAATTCATATATCAAAATACAAACATAATCACTCAACAAACTTGAAAAATACTCACTATTTATCATCTAAAACAGAAAAATCATAAAGAAGATGAGAATTTTGACCTTGGTTGGGGGCAATTTCGGAATTTTGGCTAAATGTCGACCTTGGTTGGGGTTGTGGCGGTATTGTGGCTGCCTTGAGGGAAGGAGAAGCTAGCTAGCACCGGTCCAAGAAGCAATGCGTCCACCAAGTTGAAAAACTGCGAGATATTGAAGAAAAAACGAGAGAGAAGTATCAGCTGTGAATGGCAGAAAGGTAAACTGTGAAGGGTATATGCGTTTAGCATTAGCGGCGACGGCTATTAGCGGCGACGTAGGGCAATAGCGGCGACATTAGGGCATTAGCGGCGACACACGGAGGGAAAACATTAAGTTGATTTTACAATTAATTTATTATTTTTTAATGTTTTTTTAAATTAATTTAATTTTATTCTATTTAAATTAAAATTACTAGAAATACATTGCTATTAATAACCTAATTAAAGCTAAAGTTGTAATGACCAACATTAAGTCACTAAAAGTATGTTGCTATTAAGTTGGTCAAACATTAAGTCACTAACAAAATTAAGCACTTTCAAACCATATACAATACATTACTAGAAGTAAGTTGCTATTAATAGCCTAATTAAGCTAAATGTATACATCCAATTTCATATTTCAATAACCTAATTAAGCTAAATGCATATTTCAATTTCATCCAATTTCATACAATTAAGCCAAATGTATATATTCAATTTCATACAATTTGCATATTCCAATTTAATCCAATTTGCATATTCCAATTTCATACAAATATATACATCTAAGTTTCATGTTAAGGCAATGTGGTATAACTTCAATGTAATCTAAACATAAATTTCAACAAAATACATACAATCCAACAAAATTCCCACAAATGTGAACAAAACACACATAATAATTCAACAATCCAACAAAATGCATAACCAACAAAATACATACAATCCAACAAAATGCATAACCAATTCATATATCAAAATACAAACATAATCACTCAACAAACTTGAAAAATACTCACTATTTATCATCTAAAACAGAAAAATCATAAAGAAGATGAGAATTTTGACCTTGGTTGGGGGCAATTTCGGAATTTTGGCTAAATGTCGACCTTGGTTGGGGTTGTGGCGGTATTGTGGCTGCCTTGAGGGAAGGAGCAGCTAGCTAACACCGGTCCGAGAAGCAATGCGTCCACCAAGTTGAAAAACTGCGAGATATTGAAGAAAAAACGAGAGAGAAGTATCAGCTGTGAATGGCAGAAAGGTAAACTGTGAAGGGTATATGCGTTTAGCATTAGCGGCGACGGCTATTAGCGGCGACGTAGGGCAATAGCGGCGACATTAGGGCATTAGCGGCGACACACGGAGGGAAAACATTAAGTTGATTTTACAATTAATTTATTATTTTTTAATGTTTTTTTAAATTAATTTAATTTTATTCTATTTAAATTAAAATTACTAGAAATACATTGCTATTAATAACCTAATTAAAGCTAAAGTTGTAATGACCAACATTAAGTCACTAAAAGTATGTTGCTATTAAATTGGTCAAACATTAAGTCACTAACAAAATTAAGCACTTTCAAACCATATACAATACATTACTAGAAGTAAGTTGCTATTAATAGCCTAATTAAGCTAAATGTATACATCCAATTTCATATTTCAATAACCTAATTAAGCTAAATGCATATTTCAATTTCATCCAATTTCATACAATTAAGCCAAATGTATATATATTCAATTTCATACAATTTGCATATTCCAATTTAATCCAATTTGCATATTCCAATTTCATACAAATATATACATCTAAGTTTCATGTTAAGGCAATGTGGTATAACTTCAATGTAATCTAAACATAAATTTCAACAAAATACATACAATCCAACAAAATTCCCACAAATGTGAACAAAACACACATAATAATTCAACAATCCAACAAAATGCATAACCAACAAAATACATACAATCCAACAAAATGCATAACCAATTCATATATCAAAATACAAACATAATCACTCAACAAACTTGAAAAATACTCACTATTTATCATCTAAAACAGAAAAATCATAAAGAAGATGAGAATTTTGACCTTGGTTGGGGGCAATTTCGGAATTTTGGCTAAATGTCGACCTTGGTTGGGGTTGTGGCGGTATTGTGGCTGCCTTGAGGGAAGGAGAAGCTAGCTAGCACCGGTCCAAGAAGCAATGCGTCCACCAAGTTGAAAAACTGCGAGATATTGAAGAAAAAACGAGAGAGAAGTATCAGCTGTGAATGGCAGAAAGGTAAACTGTGAAGGGTATATGCGTTTAGCATTAGCGGCGACGGCTATTAGCGGCGACGTAGGGCAATAGCGGCGACATTAGGGCATTAGCGGCGACACACGGAGGGAAAACATTAAGTTGATTTTACAATTAATTTATTATTTTTTAATGTTTTTTTAAATTAATTTAATTTTATTCTATTTAAATTAAAATTACTAGAAATACATTGCTATTAATAACCTAATTAAAGCTAAAGTTGTAATGACCAACATTAAGTCACTAAAAGTATGTTGCTATTAAGTTGGTCAAACATTAAGTCACTAACAAAATTAAGCACTTTCAAACCGTATACAATACATTACTAGAAGTAAGTTGCTATTAATAGCCTAATTAAGCTAAATGTATACATCCAATTTCATATTTCAATAACCTAATTAAGCTAAATGCATATTTCAATTTCATCCAATTTCATACAATTAAGCCAAATGTATATATATTCAATTTCATACAATTTGCATATTCCAATTTAATCCAATTTGCATATTCCAATTTCATACAAATATATACATCTAAGTTTCATGTTAAGGCAATGTGGTATAACTTCAATGTAATCTAAACATAAATTTCAACAAAATACATACAATCCAACAAAATTCCCACAAATGTGAACAAAACACACATAATAATTCAACAATCCAACAAAATGCATAACCAACAAAATACATACAATCCAACAAAATGCATAACCAATTCATATATCAAAATACAAACATAATCACTCAACAAACTTGAAAAATACTCACTATTTATCATCTAAAACAGAAAAATCATAAAGAAGATGAGAATTTTGACCTTGGTTGGGGGCAATTTCGGAATTTTGGCTAAATGTCGACCTTGGTTGGGGTTGTGGCGGTATTGTGGCTGCCTTGAGGGAAGGAGAAGCTAGCTAGCACCGGTCCAAGAAGCAATGCGTCCACCAAGTTGAAAAACTGCGAGATATTGAAGAAAAAACGAGAGAGAAGTATCAGCTGTGATTGCAGAAAGGTAAACTGTGAAGGGTATATGCGTTTAGCATTAGCGGCGACGGCTATTAGCGGCGACGTAGGGCAATAGCGGCGACATTAGGGCATTAGCGGCGACACACGGAGGGAAAACATTAAGTTGATTTTACAATTAATTTATTATTTTTTAATGTTTTTTTAAATTAATTTAATTTTATTCTATTTAAATTAAAATTACTAGAAATACATTGCTATTAATAACCTAATTAAAGCTAAAGTTGTAATGACCAACATTAAGTCACTAAAAGTATGTTGCTATTAAGTTGGTCAAACATTAAGTCACTAACAAAATTAAGCACTTTCAAACCGTATACAATACATTACTAGAAGTAAGTTGCTATTAATAGCCTAATTAAGCTAAATGTATACATCCAATTTCATATTTCAATAACCTAATTAAGCTAAATGCATATTTCAATTTCATCCAATTTCATACAATTAAGCCAAATGTATATATTCAATTTCATACAATTTGCATATTCCAATTTAATCCAATTTGCATATTCCAATTTCATACAAATATATACATCTAAGTTTCATGTTAAGGCAATGTGGTATAACTTCAATGTAATCTAAACATAAATTTCAACAAAATACATACAATCCAACAAAATTCCCACAAATGTGAACAAAACACACATAATAATTCAACAATCCAACAAAATGCATAACCAACAAAATACATACAATCCAACAAAATGCATAACCAATTCATATATCAAAATACAAACATAATCACTCAACAAACTTGAAAAATACTCACTATTTATCATCTAAAACAGAAAAATCATAAAGAAGATGAGAATTTTGACCTTGGTTGGGGGCAATTTCGGAATTTTGGCTAAATGTCGACCTTGGTTGGGGTTGTGGCGGTATTGTGGCTGCCTTGAGGGAAGGAGCAGCTAGCTAACACCGGTCCGAGAAGCAATGCGTCCACCAAGTTGAAAAACTGCGAGATATTGAAGAAAAAACGAGAGAGAAGTATCAGCTGTGAATGGCAGAAAGGTAAACTGTGAAGGGTATATGCGTTTAGCATTAGCGGCGACGGCTATTAGCGGCGACGTAGGGCAATAGCGGCGACATTAGGGCATTAGCGGCGACACACGGAGGGAAAACATTAAGTTGATTTTACAATTAATTTATTATTTTTTAATGTTTTTTTAAATTAATTTAATTTTATTCTATTTAAATTAAAATTACTAGAAATACATTGCTATTAATAACCTAATTAAAGCTAAAGTTGTAATGACCAACATTAAGTCACTAAAAGTATGTTGCTATTAAGTTGGTCAAACATTAAGTCACTAACAAAATTAAGCACTTTCAAACCATATACAATACATTACTAGAAGTAAGTTGCTATTAATAGCCTAATTAAGCTAAATGTATACATCCAATTTCATATTTCAATAACCTAATTAAGCTAAATGCATATTTCAATTTCATCCAATTTCATACAATTAAGCCAAATGTATATATTCAATTTCATACAATTTGCATATTCCAATTTAATCCAATTTGCATATTCCAATTTCATACAAATATATACATCTAAGTTTCATGTTAAGGCAATGTGGTATAACTTCAATGTAATCTAAACATAAATTTCAACAAAATACATACAATCCAACAAAATTCCCACAAATGTGAACAAAACACACATAATAATTCAACAATCCAACAAAATGCATAACCAACAAAATACATACAATCCAACAAAATGCATAACCAATTCATATATCAAAATACAAACATAATCACTCAACAAACTTGAAAAATACTCACTATTTATCATCTAAAACAGAAAAATCATAAAGAAGATGAGAATTTTGACCTTGGTTGGGGGCAATTTCGGAATTTTGGCTAAATGTCGACCTTGGTTGGGGTTGTGGCGGTATTGTGGCTGCCTTGAGGGAAGGAGCAGCTAGCTAGCACCGGTCCAAGAAGCAATGCGTCCACCAAGTTGAAAAACTGCGAGATATTGAAGAAAAAACGAGAGAGAAGTATCAGCTGTGAATGGCAGAAAGGTAAACTGTGAAGGGTATATGCGTTTAGCATTAGCGGCGACGGCTATTAGCGGCGACGTAGGGCAATAGCGGCGACATTAGGGCATTAGCGGCGACACACGGAGGGAAAACATTAAGTTGATTTTACAATTAATTTATTATTTTTTAATGTTTTTTTAAATTAATTTAATTTTATTCTATTTAAATTAAAATTACTAGAAATACATTGCTATTAATAACCTAATTAAAGCTAAAGTTGTAATGACCAACATTAAGTCACTAAAAGTATGTTGCTATTAAGTTGGTCAAACATTAAGTCACTAACAAAATTAAGCACTTTCAAACCATATACAATACATTACTAGAAGTAAGTTGCTATTAATAGCCTAATTAAGCTAAATGTATACATCCAATTTCATATTTCAGTAACCTAATTAAGCTAAATGCATATTTCAATTTCATCCAATTTCATACAATTAAGCCAAATGTATATATTCAATTTCATACAATTTGCATATTCCAATTTAATCCAATTTGCATATTCCAATTTCATACAAATATATACATCTAAGTTTCATGTTAAGGCAATGTGGTATAACTTCAATGTAATCTAAACATAAATTTCAACAAAATACATACAATCCAACAAAATTCCCACAAATGTGAACAAAACACACATAATAATTCAACAATCCAACAAAATGCATAACCAACAAAATACATACAATCCAACAAAATGCATAACCAATTCATATATCAAAATACAAACATAATCACTCAACAAACTTGAAAAATACTCACTATTTATCATCTAAAACAGAAAAATCATAAAGAAGATGAGAATTTTGACCTTGGTTGGGGGCAATTTCGGAATTTTGGCTAAATGTCGACCTTGGTTGGGGTTGTGGCGGTATTGTGGCTGCCTTGAGGGAAGGAGCAGCTAGCTAGCACCGGTCCAAGAAGCAATGCGTCCACCAAGTTGAAAAACTGCGAGATATTGAAGAAAAAACGAGAGAGAAGTATCAGCTGTGAATGGCAGAAAGGTAAACTGTGAAGGGTATATGCGTTTAGCATTAGCGGCGACGGCTATTAGCGGCGACGTAGGGCAATAGCGGCGACATTAGGGCATTAGCGGCGACACACGGAGGGAAAACATTAAGTTGATTTTACAATTAATTTATTATTTTTTAATGTTTTTTTAAATTAATTTAATTTTATTCTATTTAAATTAAAATTACTAGAAATACATTGCTATTAATAACCTAATTAAAGCTAAAGTTGTAATGACCAACATTAAGTCACTAAAAGTATGTTGCTATTAAGTTGGTCAAACATTAAGTCACTAACAAAATTAAGCACTTTCAAACCATATACAATACATTACTAGAAGTAAGTTGCTATTAATAGCCTAATTAAGCTAAATGTATACATCCAATTTCATATTTCAGTAACCTAATTAAGCTAAATGCATATTTCAATTTCATCCAATTTCATACAATTAAGCCAAATGTATATATATTCAATTTCATACAATTTGCATATTCCAATTTAATCCAATTTGCATATTCCAATTTCATACAAATATATACATCTAAGTTTCATGTTAAGGCAATGTGGTATAACTTCAATGTAATCTAAACATAAATTTCAACAAAATACATACAATCCAACAAAATTCCCACAAATGTGAACAAAACACACATAATAATTCAACAATCCAACAAAATGCATAACCAACAAAATACATACAATCCAACAAAATGCATAACCAATTCATATATCAAAATACAAACATAATCACTCAACAAACTTGAAAAATACTCACTATTTATCATCTAAAACAGAAAAATCATAAAGAAGATGAGAATTTTGACCTTGGTTGGGGGCAATTTCGGAATTTTGGCTAAATGTCGACCTTGGTTGGGGTTGTGGCGGTATTGTGGCTGCCTTGAGGGAAGGAGCAGCTAGCTAGCACCGGTCCAAGAAGCAATGCGTCCACCAAGTTGAAAAACTGCGAGATATTGAAGAAAAAACGAGAGAGAAGTATCAGCTGTGAATGGCAGAAAGGTAAACTGTGAAGGGTATATGCGTTTAGCATTAGCGGCGACGGCTATTAGCGGCGACGTAGGGCAATAGCGGCGACATTAGGGCATTAGCGGCGACACACGGAGGGAAAACATTAAGTTGATTTTACAATTAATTTATTATTTTTTAATGTTTTTTTAAATTAATTTAATTTTATTCTATTTAAATTAAAATTACTAGAAATACATTGCTATTAATAACCTAATTAAAGCTAAAGTTGTAATGACCAACATTAAGTCACTAAAAGTATGTTGCTATTAAGTTGGTCAAACATTAAGTCACTAACAAAATTAAGCACTTTCAAACCATATACAATACATTACTAGAAGTAAGTTGCTATTAATAGCCTAATTAAGCTAAATGTATACATCCAATTTCATATTTCAGTAACCTAATTAAGCTAAATGCATATTTCAATTTCATCCAATTTCATACAATTAAGCCAAATGTATATATATTCAATTTCATACAATTTGCATATTCCAATTTAATCCAATTTGCATATTCCAATTTCATACAAATATATACATCTAAGTTTCATGTTAAGGCAATGTGGTATAACTTCAATGTAATCTAAACATAAATTTCAACAAAATACATACAATCCAACAAAATTCCCACAAATGTGAACAAAACACACATAATAATTCAACAATCCAACAAAATGCATAACCAACAAAATACATACAATCCAACAAAATGCATAACCAATTCATATATCAAAATACAAACATAATCACTCAACAAACTTGAAAAATACTCACTATTTATCATCTAAAACAGAAAAATCATAAAGAAGATGAGAATTTTGACCTTGGTTGGGGGCAATTTCGGAATTTTGGCTAAATGTCGACCTTGGTTGGGGTTGTGGCGGTATTGTGGCTGCCTTGAGGGAAGGAGCAGCTAGCTAACACCGGTCCGAGAAGCAATGCGTCCACCAAGTTGAAAAACTGCGAGATATTGAAGAAAAAACGAGAGAGAAGTATCAGCTGTGAATGGCAGAAAGGTAAACTGTGAAGGGTATATGCGTTTAGCATTAGCGGCGACGGCTATTAGCGGCGACGTAGGGCAATAGCGGCGACATTAGGGCATTAGCGGCGACACACGGAGGGAAAACATTAAGTTGATTTTACAATTAATTTATTATTTTTTAATGTTTTTTTAAATTAATTTAATTTTATTCTATTTAAATTAAAATTACTAGAAATACATTGCTATTAATAACCTAATTAAAGCTAAAGTTGTAATGACCAACATTAAGTCACTAAAAGTATGTTGCTATTAAGTTGGTCAAACATTAAGTCACTAACAAAATTAAGCACTTTCAAACCATATACAATACATTACTAGAAGTAAGTTGCTATTAATAGCCTAATTAAGCTAAATGTATACATCCAATTTCATATTTCAATAACCTAATTAAGCTAAATGCATATTTCAATTTCATCCAATTTCATACAATTAAGCCAAATGTATATATTCAATTTCATACAATTTGCATATTCCAATTTAATCCAATTTGCATATTCCAATTTCATACAAATATATACATCTAAGTTTCATGTTAAGGCAATGTGGTATAACTTCAATGTAATCTAAACATAAATTTCAACAAAATACATACAATCCAACAAAATTCCCACAAATGTGAACAAAACACACATAATAATTCAACAATCCAACAAAATGCATAACCAACAAAATACATACAATCCAACAAAATGCATAACCAATTCATATATCAAAATACAAACATAATCACTCAACAAACTTGAAAAATACTCACTATTTATCATCTAAAACAGAAAAATCATAAAGAAGATGAGAATTTTGACCTTGGTTGGGGGCAATTTCGGAATTTTGGCTAAATGTCGACCTTGGTTGGGGTTGTGGCGGTATTGTGGCTGCCTTGAGGGAAGGAGCAGCTAGCTAACACCGGTCCGAGAAGCAATGCGTCCACCAAGTTGAAAAACTGCGAGATATTGAAGAAAAAACGAGAGAGAAGTATCAGCTGTGAATGGCAGAAAGGTAAACTGTGAAGGGTATATGCGTTTAGCATTAGCGGCGACGGCTATTAGCGGCGACGTAGGGCAATAGCGGCGACATTAGGGCATTAGCGGCGACACACGGAGGGAAAACATTAAGTTGATTTTACAATTAATTTATTATTTTTTAATGTTTTTTTAAATTAATTTAATTTTATTCTATTTAAATTAAAATTACTAGAAATACATTGCTATTAATAACCTAATTAAAGCTAAAGTTGTAATGACCAACATTAAGTCACTAAAAGTATGTTGCTATTAAGTTGGTCAAACATTAAGTCACTAACAAAATTAAGCACTTTCAAACCATATACAATACATTACTAGAAGTAAGTTGCTATTAATAGCCTAATTAAGCTAAATGTATACATCCAATTTCATATTTCAATAACCTAATTAAGCTAAATGCATATTTCAATTTCATCCAATTTCATACAATTAAGCCAAATGTATATATTCAATTTCATACAATTTGCATATTCCAATTTAATCCAATTTGCATATTCCAATTTCATACAAATATATACATCTAAGTTTCATGTTAAGGCAATGTGGTATAACTTCAATGTAATCTAAACATAAATTTCAACAAAATACATACAATCCAACAAAATTCCCACAAATGTGAACAAAACACACATAATAATTCAACAATCCAACAAAATGCATAACCAACAAAATACATACAATCCAACAAAATGCATAACCAATTCATATATCAAAATACAAACATAATCACTCAACAAACTTGAAAAATACTCACTATTTATCATCTAAAACAGAAAAATCATAAAGAAGATGAGAATTTTGACCTTGGTTGGGGGCAATTTCGGAATTTTGGCTAAATGTCGACCTTGGTTGGGGTTGTGGCGGTATTGTGGCTGCCTTGAGGGAAGGAGCAGCTAGCTAACACCGGTCCGAGAAGCAATGCGTCCACCAAGTTGAAAAACTGCGAGATATTGAAGAAAAAACGAGAGAGAAGTATCAGCTGTGAATGGCAGAAAGGTAAACTGTGAAGGGTATATGCGTTTAGCATTAGCGGCGACGGCTATTAGCGGCGACGTAGGGCAATAGCGGCGACATTAGGGCATTAGCGGCGACACACGGAGGGAAAACATTAAGTTGATTTTACAATTAATTTATTATTTTTTAATGTTTTTTTAAATTAATTTAATTTTATTCTATTTAAATTAAAATTACTAGAAATACATTGCTATTAATAACCTAATTAAAGCTAAAGTTGTAATGACCAACATTAAGTCACTAAAAGTATGTTGCTATTAAGTTGGTCAAACATTAAGTCACTAACAAAATTAAGCACTTTCAAACCATATACAATACATTACTAGAAGTAAGTTGCTATTAATAGCCTAATTAAGCTAAATGTATACATCCAATTTCATATTTCAATAACCTAATTAAGCTAAATGCATATTTCAATTTCATCCAATTTCATACAATTAAGCCAAATGTATATATTCAATTTCATACAATTTGCATATTCCAATTTAATCCAATTTGCATATTCCAATTTCATACAAATATATACATCTAAGTTTCATGTTAAGGCAATGTGGTATAACTTCAATGTAATCTAAACATAAATTTCAACAAAATACATACAATCCAACAAAATTCCCACAAATGTGAACAAAACACACATAATAATTCAACAATCCAACAAAATGCATAACCAACAAAATACATACAATCCAACAAAATGCATAACCAATTCATATATCAAAATACAAACATAATCACTCAACAAACTTGAAAAATACTCACTATTTATCATCTAAAACAGAAAAATCATAAAGAAGATGAGAATTTTGACCTTGGTTGGGGGCAATTTCGGAATTTTGGCTAAATGTCGACCTTGGTTGGGGTTGTGGCGGTATTGTGGCTGCCTTGAGGGAAGGAGAAGCTAGCTAGCACCGGTCCAAGAAGCAATGCGTCCACCAAGTTGAAAAACTGCGAGATATTGAAGAAAAAACGAGAGAGAAGTATCAGCTGTGAATGGGAGAAAGGTAAACTGTGAAGGGTATATGCGTTTAGCATTAGCGGCGACGGCTATTAGCGGCGATGTAGGGCAATAGCGGCGACATTAGGGCATTAGCGGCGACACACGGAGGGAAAACATTAAGTTGATTTTACAATTAATTTATTATTTTTTAATGTTTTTTTAAATTAATTTAATTTTATTCTATTTAAATTAAAATTACTAGAAATACATTGCTATTAATAACCTAATTAAAGCTAAAGTTGTAATGACCAACATTAAGTCACTAAAAGTATGTTGCTATTAAATTGGTCAAACATTAAGTCACTAACAAAATTAAGCACTTTCAAACCATATACAATACATTACTAGAAGTAAGTTGCTATTAATAGCCTAATTAAGCTAAATGTATACATCCAATTTCATATTTCAATAACCTAATTAAGCTAAATGCATATTTCAATTTCATCCAATTTCATACAATTAAGCCAAATGTATATATATTCAATTTCATACAATTTGCATATTCCAATTTAATCCAATTTGCATATTCCAATTTCATACAAATATATACATCTAAGTTTCATGTTAAGGCAATGTGGTATAACTTCAATGTAATCTAAACATAAATTTCAACAAAATACATACAATCCAACAAAATTCCCACAAATGTGAACAAAACACACATAATAATTCAACAATCCAACAAAATGCATAACCAACAAAATACATACAATCCAACAAAATGCATAACCAATTCATATATCAAAATACAAACATAATCACTCAACAAACTTGAAAAATACTCACTATTTATCATCTAAAACAGAAAAATCATAAAGAAGATGAGAATTTTGACCTTGGTTGGGGGCAATTTCGGAATTTTGGCTAAATGTCGACCTTGGTTGGGGTTGTGGCGGTATTGTGGCTGCCTTGAGGGAAGGAGAAGCTAGCTAGCACCGGTCCAAGAAGCAATGCGTCCAACAAGTTGAAAAACTGCGAGATATTGAAGAAAAAACGAGAGAGAAGTATCAGCTGTGAATGGCAGAAAGGTAAACTGTGAAGGGTATATGCGTTTAGCATTAGCGGCGACGGCTATTAGCGGCGACGTAGGGCAATAGCGGCGACATTAGGGCATTAGCGGCGACACACGGAGGGAAAACATTAAGTTGATTTTACAATTAATTTATTATTTTTTAATGTTTTTTTAAATTAATTTAATTTTATTCTATTTAAATTAAAATTACTAGAAATACATTGCTATTAATAACCTAATTAAAGCTAAAGTTGTAATGACCAACATTAAGTCACTAAAAGTATGTTGCTATTAAGTTGGTCAAACATTAAGTCACTAACAAAATTAAGCACTTTCAAACCATATACAATACATTACTAGAAGTAAGTTGCTATTAATAGCCTAATTAAGCTAAATGTATACATCCAATTTCATATTTCAATAACCTAATTAAGCTAAATGCATATTTCAATTTCATCCAATTTCATACAATTAAGCCAAATGTATATATTCAATTTCATACAATTTGCATATTCCAATTTAATCCAATTTGCATATTCCAATTTCATACAAATATATACATCTAAGTTTCATGTTAAGGCAATGTGGTATAACTTCAATGTAATCTAAACATAAATTTCAACAAAATACATACAATCCAACAAAATTCCCACAAATGTGAACAAAACACACATAATAATTCAACAATCCAACAAAATGCATAACCAACAAAATACATACAATCCAACAAAATGCATAACCAATTCATATATCAAAATACAAACATAATCACTCAACAAACTTGAAAAATACTCACTATTTATCATCTAAAACAGAAAAATCATAAAGAAGATGAGAATTTTGACCTTGGTTGGGGGCAATTTCGGAATTTTGGCTAAATGTCGACCTTGGTTGGGGTTGTGGCGGTATTGTGGCTGCCTTGAGGGAAGGAGAAGCTAGCTAGCACCGGTCCAAGAAGCAATGCGTCCACCAAGTTGAAAAACTGCGAGATATTGAAGAAAAAACGAGAGAGAAGTATCAGCTGTGAATGGCAGAAAGGTAAACTGTGAAGGGTATATGCGTTTAGCATTAGCGGCGACGGCTATTAGCGGCGACGTAGGGCAATAGCGGCGACATTAGGGCATTAGCGGCGACACACGGAGGGAAAACATTAAGTTGATTTTACAATTAATTTATTATTTTTTAATGTTTTTTTAAATTAATTTAATTTTATTCTATTTAAATTAAAATTACTAGAAATACATTGCTATTAATAACCTAATTAAAGCTAAAGTTGTAATGACCAACATTAAGTCACTAAAAGTATGTTGCTATTAAGTTGGTCAAACATTAAGTCACTAACAAAATTAAGCACTTTCAAACCATATACAATACATTACTAGAAGTAAGTTGCTATTAATAGCCTAATTAAGCTAAATGTATACATCCAATTTCATATTTCAATAACCTAATTAAGCTAAATGCATATTTCAATTTCATCCAATTTCATACAATTAAGCCAAATGTATATATATTCAATTTCATACAATTTGCATATTCCAATTTAATCCAATTTGCATATTCCAATTTCATACAAATATATACATCTAAGTTTCATGTTAAGGCAATGTGGTATAACTTCAATGTAATCTAAACATAAATTTCAACAAAATACATACAATCCAACAAAATTCCCACAAATGTGAACAAAACACACATAATAATTCAACAATCCAACAAAATGCATAACCAACAAAATACATACAATCCAACAAAATGCATAACCAATTCATATATCAAAATACAAACATAATCACTCAACAAACTTGAAAAATACTCACTATTTATCATCTAAAACAGAAAAATCATAAAGAAGATGAGAATTTTGACCTTGGTTGGGGGCAATTTCGGAATTTTGGCTAAATGTCGACCTTGGTTGGGGTTGTGGCGGTATTGTGGCTGCCTTGAGGGAAGGAGAAGCTAGCTAGCACCGGTCCAAGAAGCAATGCGTCCACCAAGTTGAAAAACTGCGAGATATTGAAGAAAAAATGAGAGAGAAGTATCAGCTGTGAATGGGAGAAAGGTAAACTGTGAAGGGTATATGCGTTTAGCATTAGCGGCGACGGCTATTAGCGGCGACGTAGGGCAATAGCGGCGACATTAGGGAATTAGCGGCGACACACGGAGGGAAAACATTAAGTTGATTTTACAATTAATTTATTATTTTTTAATGTTTTTTTAAATTAATTTAATTTTATTCTATTTAAATTAAAATTACTAGAAATACATTGCTATTAATAACCTAATTAAAGCTAAAGTTGTAATGACCAACATTAAGTCACTAAAAGTATGTTGCTATTAAGTTGGTCAAACATTAAGTCACTAACAAAATTAAGCACTTTCAAACCATATACAATACATTACTAGAAGTAAGTTGCTATTAATAGCCTAATTAAGCTAAATGTATACATCCAATTTCATATTTCAATAACCTAATTAAGCTAAATGCATATTTCAATTTCATCCAATTTCATACAATTAAGCCAAATGTATATATATTCAATTTCATACAATTTGCATATTCCAATTTAATCCAATTTGCATATTCCAATTTCATACAAATATATACATCTAAGTTTCATGTTAAGGCAATGTGGTATAACTTCAATGTAATCTAAACATAAATTTCAACAAAATACATACAATCCAACAAAATTCCCACAAATGTGAACAAAACACACATAATAATTCAACAATCCAACAAAATGCATAACCAACAAAATACATACAATCCAACAAAATGCATAACCAATTCATATATCAAAATACAAACATAATCACTCAACAAACTTGAAAAATACTCACTATTTATCATCTAAAACAGAAAAATCATAAAGAAGATGAGAATTTTGACCTTGGTTGGGGGCAATTTCGGAATTTTGGCTAAATGTCGACCTTGGTTGGGGTTGTGGCGGTATTGTGGCTGCCTTGAGGGAAGGAGAAGCTAGCTAGCACCGGTCCAAGAAGCAATGCGTCCAACAAGTTGAAAAACTGCGAGATATTGAAGAAAAAACGAGAGAGAAGTATCAGCTGTGAATGGCAGAAAGGTAAACTGTGAAGGGTATATGCGTTTAGCATTAGCGGCGACGGCTATTAGCGGCGACGTAGGGCAATAGCGGCGACATTAGGGCATTAGCGGCGACACACGGAGGGAAAACATTAAGTTGATTTTACAATTAATTTATTATTTTTTAATGTTTTTTTAAATTAATTTAATTTTATTCTATTTAAATTAAAATTACTAGAAATACATTGCTATTAATAACCTAATTAAAGCTAAAGTTGTAATGACCAACATTAAGTCACTAAAAGTATGTTGCTATTAAGTTGGTCAAACATTAAGTCACTAACAAAATTAAGCACTTTCAAACCATATACAATACATTACTAGAAGTAAGTTGCTATTAATAGCCTAATTAAGCTAAATGTATACATCCAATTTCATATTTCAATAACCTAATTAAGCTAAATGCATATTTCAATTTCATCCAATTTCATACAATTAAGCCAAATGTATATATTCAATTTCATACAATTTGCATATTCCAATTTAATCCAATTTGCATATTCCAATTTCATACAAATATATACATCTAAGTTTCATGTTAAGGCAATGTGGTATAACTTCAATGTAATCTAAACATAAATTTCAACAAAATACATACAATCCAACAAAATTCCCACAAATGTGAACAAAACACACATAATAATTCAACAATCCAACAAAATGCATAACCAACAAAATACATACAATCCAACAAAATGCATAACCAATTCATATATCAAAATACAAACATAATCACTCAACAAACTTGAAAAATACTCACTATTTATCATCTAAAACAGAAAAATCATAAAGAAGATGAGAATTTTGACCTTGGTTGGGGGCAATTTCGGAATTTTGGCTAAATGTCGACCTTGGTTGGGGTTGTGGCGGTATTGTGGCTGCCTTGAGGGAAGGAGAAGCTAGCTAGCACCGGTCCAAGAAGCAATGCGTCCACCAAGTTGAAAAACTGCGAGATATTGAAGAAAAAACGAGAGAGAAGTATCAGCTGTGAATGGCAGAAAGGTAAACTGTGAAGGGTATATGCGTTTAGCATTAGCGGCGACGGCTATTAGCGGCGACGTAGGGCAATAGCGGCGACATTAGGGCATTAGCGGCGACACACGGAGGGAAAACATTAAGTTGATTTTACAATTAATTTATTATTTTTTAATGTTTTTTTAAATTAATTTAATTTTATTCTATTTAAATTAAAATTACTAGAAATACATTGCTATTAATAACCTAATTAAAGCTAAAGTTGTAATGACCAACATTAAGTCACTAAAAGTATGTTGCTATTAAGTTGGTCAAACATTAAGTCACTAACAAAATTAAGCACTTTCAAACCATATACAATACATTACTAGAAGTAAGTTGCTATTAATAGCCTAATTAAGCTAAATGTATACATCCAATTTCATATTTCAATAACCTAATTAAGCTAAATGCATATTTCAATTTCATCCAATTTCATACAATTAAGCCAAATGTATATATATTCAATTTCATACAATTTGCATATTCCAATTTAATCCAATTTGCATATTCCAATTTCATACAAATATATACATCTAAGTTTCATGTTAAGGCAATGTGGTATAACTTCAATGTAATCTAAACATAAATTTCAACAAAATACATACAATCCAACAAAATTCCCACAAATGTGAACAAAACACACATAATAATTCAACAATCCAACAAAATGCATAACCAACAAAATACATACAATCCAACAAAATGCATAACCAATTCATATATCAAAATACAAACATAATCACTCAACAAACTTGAAAAATACTCACTATTTATCATCTAAAACAGAAAAATCATAAAGAAGATGAGAATTTTGACCTTGGTTGGGGGCAATTTCGGAATTTTGGCTAAATGTCGACCTTGGTTGGGGTTGTGGCGGTATTGTGGCTGCCTTGAGGGAAGGAGAAGCTAGCTAGCACCGGTCCAAGAAGCAATGCGTCCACCAAGTTGAAAAACTGCGAGATATTGAAGAAAAAATGAGAGAGAAGTATCAGCTGTGAATGGGAGAAAGGTAAACTGTGAAGGGTATATGCGTTTAGCATTAGCGGCGACGGCTATTAGCGGCGACGTAGGGCAATAGCGGCGACATTAGGGAATTAGCGGCGACACACGGAGGGAAAACATTAAGTTGATTTTACAATTAATTTATTATTTTTTAATGTTTTTTTAAATTAATTTAATTTTATTCTATTTAAATTAAAATTACTAGAAATACATTGCTATTAATAACCTAATTAAAGCTAAAGTTGTAATGACCAACATTAAGTCACTAAAAGTATGTTGCTATTAAGTTGGTCAAACATTAAGTCACTAACAAAATTAAGCACTTTCAAACCATATACAATACATTACTAGAAGTAAGTTGCTATTAATAGCCTAATTAAGCTAAATGTATACATCCAATTTCATATTTCAATAACCTAATTAAGCTAAATGCATATTTCAATTTCATCCAATTTCATACAATTAAGCCAAATGTATATATATTCAATTTCATACAATTTGCATATTCCAATTTAATCCAATTTGCATATTCCAATTTCATACAAATATATACATCTAAGTTTCATGTTAAGGCAATGTGGTATAACTTCAATGTAATCTAAACATAAATTTCAACAAAATACATACAATCCAACAAAATTCCCACAAATGTGAACAAAACACACATAATAATTCAACAATCCAACAAAATGCATAACCAACAAAATACATACAATCCAACAAAATGCATAACCAATTCATATATCAAAATACAAACATAATCACTCAACAAACTTGAAAAATACTCACTATTTATCATCTAAAACAGAAAAATCATAAAGAAGATGAGAATTTTGACCTTGGTTGGGGGCAATTTCGGAATTTTGGCTAAATGTCGACCTTGGTTGGGGTTGTGGCGGTATTGTGGCTGCCTTGAGGGAAGGAGAAGCTAGCTAGCACCGGTCCAAGAAGCAATGCGTCCACCAAGTTGAAAAATTGCGAGATATTGAAGAAAAAACGAGAGAGAAGTATCAGCTGTGAATGGCAGAAAGGTAAACTGTGAAGGGTATATGCGTTTAGCATTAGCGGCGACGTAGGGCAATAGCGGCGACATTAGGGCATTAGCGGCGACACACGGAGGGAAAACTCAACGCGCCTTTCCGCTTTCCTTAACAACCGTTAGATTGAAAACAAATCGGACGGCTGGGGTGAAAATGACGCGGATTGCTAAAAGAAAGCATTAGCGGCGACAGCCAGCAATAGCGGCGACACGTAAAAGACGCGTTACTTGTCGCTGCTATTGCTGGCTGTCGCCGCTAAAGGCGTCGCCGCTAATGCTTTCTTTTCTTGTAGTGGTAGTCTTCATGCAGCGTCTCTTAGATTCAGGCTTCTTAGGAAACATGGTTATAGTGTGTCTCAAGGTGCTTCTAAGTTTTCCTGAATAAACATCATGCTTATCACGATAAATCCTATATTTTTCTTTAATATGAAAATTAACTTATTCTCTATATATTTCAATTCTCATGATTAACATTCAATTTCAATTGAACACAGATTTTCTTTTAAGATTCAAGGATAGTCATGGTGGCTTCATGCGGTTTCTAGAGACTGGTGTCAGGGGATTTCTAAGTCTATACGAAGCTTCATATCTTTCTTTTGAGTGGGAAAGAGATTTGCACGAGGCCAAATTATTTGCAAGGGAGCATTTGCTGAAACTTAAGCGTCAAGAAAATGAAGCTCATGTAGACATAAATCATGTATTGGAGCTCCCCTCCTATCGTAGGATGCTTAGATTACAAGCAAGGTCGTACATCGTGTTGGAAAATTAATTTTCAAAAATGGATTTTCTTTATTTTTGAGCACAAATTTTGGACTCTATATATAATGAAAACGAGTTATTGATTATATATTCGTGTTCTCCTCCGTGATATCTACGTTTCGATATATCATCCGTCCAAAAAGGATTAAAAATGAATGAGAAATAACTTGTCAAAGTAGGGCAATTGAAAGAAAAAATAAAAGAGTTAAGTGGGTTTAAAATTCATCCCACATTGGTGGGAGAATGAAAAGGAAATTGGTTTATAACTACAAAGACTATCAAAATTTTTAAGACTTATTACAACCAAGACTCTTTTTTGCATCCAAATGCAAGCCAAATTGGCTACGGGCCACTAAACTTGTGTGCGGGCACGAATGCACCATAGGTCGATTAGAAAAGTTCAAGGACTTTTTTTTGCATTTTTTTTCTTATCTTAACAGTTACAAAAACAAATTAAGAGCAATTAATCATAGATTTCGGTTTTGATTTGTTGATTAATTTTCTTATTTAATTGTGACAGTTACGATTTCGTTTTAATTGCATTGGGTATATATACAATACATATGTGACTGATCCCAGACAACAGATGAAACGAAATCAACCTCTCTTCCTCTCTTACGCTTCTGTTTCATCTTTTCTCTCTTGCTGCAACCAAGGTATAATCCGGGCCAACTGATGGTTCCAGCAATCTAGAAAAATTGTTTTCTACCGTTGTATCCTGAGAAATAAACACCCGAACGAATTTGTTTTAAGAAAATTGTGTTAAACACAGACCTCAACCAAGAATTTTATGCTTTTGTTCTTTTGTAAATGAAAGATGCAAATATGCCTCTGTTAGAGCTTGCAACATTGGATTACAACATGGTTCAATCGGAATTCAAGAAAGAAAGAAATATCAAAGTATACATGACTCATCTTTTCTCAGTGCTCCATACACAAATTAATTGACATTTCGCTCTATATATCAAACAATTGGTGGAAAAATATAGAGTTTTTTGCAAAAATTGAGAGAAAATAGGAAACCTTTGTAAAAATAGGTTGATTTTTATTTCATATGTAAAAACCGTTTCTTTTTTTTTTTTTTTTTTTTTTTTGTCTTGTCTTCACATAAAAATCAAGGTATTAATATATAATTTTACATTTTGGCTCGTTCGTTCAACTTTCATAATAACCCTACAACTTATATGATATATTTATTTTATATCTTTTTTATTAAAAAAATTAGTTTTTTTTAGCTTTCTTAAAACAAATGTTAATTTATATATATTAAAAACATATAACCGAAAAATGCATATTATGTTATTGCGATTTATGCCATTAGAAAATTTAATATACAAATTCTAATTGATACCAATACTGAATATATTACATGTTACGAAATTACGAAATTACATGATAATTAAAAACACAACCACAAAAAAATTAAACATGTACTAAAAAATAAATTAAACATAAAATTACAAGCATAATAAAATTTACGTGGTTCATATCACATTGAATCTTGGTTGATAATCTGAACAATTTCTTCTGTTATGATCAGGTTGATGGTATAGTCCACATTTATGAGGTTCATCAGGATAGCGAACATACATCTCGTTACGAAATTGAGTTGCACGCCTCGGACCTCGACCGACAACACATTTTGAGTTATCTCCTTGAATACCCCAATCAACCTCTAACCAATAATCAACATGATGAAGTGGTGAAAAACAGTCATGATATTGTTGCTTGTACGTCACAGTTGTGTAAACATGATTGATAATGGAAAAAGGGTTATCCCCTCTAAAAAGACAAATTGCGAGAGCATGTGAACAAGCAAATCTTTCCATTTGCCACTTACCACATGTGCATGTATGTTGATAATAACTGACAGCGTGGGTATTTCCTCCGTTTTCATTTATTCGTAACTTGATGACGATTCTATAAACACCTTCATTATAGTTGAACTTAGTTAAAGTATTACTTTGTGCAGAAGAGTCACATTAAGGAAAGAGACATCATATACGTGATGGTAGAGGTGTATTGCAGTTCATTAGACATGCAGAAAAAGAACGTAAGTAGTCTTCATGCGGCGTCTCTTAGATTCAGGCTTCATAGGAAACATGGTTATAGTGTGTCTCAAGGTACTTCTAAGTTTCCTTGAATAAACATCATGCTTATCACGATAAATGGTATACTTTTCTTTGATATGAAAATTAACTTATTCTCTATATATTTCAATTCTCATGATTAACATTCAATTTCAATTGAACACAGATTTTCTTTTAAGATTCAAGGATAGTCATGGTGGCTTCATGCGGTGTCTAGAGACAGATGTCAGGGGATTGCTAAGTCTATATGAAGCTTCATATCTTTCTTTTGAGTGCCAAAGAGATTTGCAGGAAGCCAAGTTATATGCAAGGGAACATTTGCTGAAACTTAAGTGTCAAGAAAATGAAGCCATTTAAGACATAAATCATGCATTGGAACTCCCCTTGTATCGTAGGATGCTTAGATTACAAGCGAGGTGGTACATTGACGCATACAGTAAAGGAAAAGATGCAAATATGCTTCTATTAGAGCTTGCAACATTGGATTACAACATGGTTCAATCGGAATTCAAGAAAGAACTTCAAGAAGTATCAAAGTATACATGACTCGCCTTTTATCAGTTCTCCACAAACAAATTAATTGATAATATATTAATCCGTATTGACCTTTCGCTCTATATACCAAAAAGGTGGTGGAAAAATATAGGCCTAGCAAGCAAGTTAAGCTTCGTTAGGGATCGACTCATGGAATGCTTCTTTTGGTCGGTTGGAGTGGTATTCGAGCCTCAATATAATTCTTGCCGTGTAGAGCTCACAAAAGTTTGTACGTTAATTACTGTCATTGATGACATCTACGATGTTTATGGTTCTCTTGATGAGCTCGTGCTGTTCACAGATGCTGTCAAGAGGTATGCAATATTTTTGATGTGCAAATTTGATTACTCATGTCTTGTTTAATATCCATATGTAGCTAACGTGTATTTTTCAAGGGGAAATGTTGATCATGTTAATAACATGGGACATTAATGCAGTGAAACATATGCCCGAGTATTTACAACCATGCTTTCGCACTCTTTACAACACCATAATTGAAATAGGTTGTAAGACCTCGATTACACAAGGCGAAGACATCCTACCAGCCCTTGTGAAAGTGGTTAGTATCACCATTACGAATTCCAACTTCAGTTCGTTAACTAACTACTTAGAGATCGACATCTTTTTACTGTTGGATTGACACAGTGGGGTGAATTACTTGAAGCATTTTTGTTGGAAGCAAAGTGGACTCATAATAAATACATTCCAACACTTCAAGAATATATGGATAATGCATGGCGATCTGTCTCGGGAGTGGTTATACTCACTCATGGTTACTTTTTAATAAATCAAGAATTCAAGAAAGATATAGTTGAGAAGATGGAGAAATATAATGATCTTTTGAAATGGTCATCAATTGTTTTTAGACTTTGCAATGATTTGGGTACTTCATCGGTATGTTTAATTTTTCAACGTATTCATAAAACCTTTAACTGTTATTTATTGTCTAATTTTTGTATTTCTTTTGGCATATATAAAAACTTTAATCGACAAAGCATGGAAGGAAATGATCAAAGCTCGAGTTGCTTCTTCTCAAGAGTCAACAGATCCATTCATTGATATGGCTATTAATCTTGCTCGAATTTCACATTGTGTATACCAATACGGAGATGGACATGGAGCTCCGGTTGCTCGAGCCAAAGAGCGAGTCTTATCTGTGATCATTGAGCCCATTCCAATTAAGGACAATTAGGAGTTTTCTGCAAAAATAAGATCATTTGACAAACTGTTTGGAAAAATTGGGTCTTTTCAGATTTAGTTGTAAATATAGGACAATGGTCCTCATCTACCGACTGTAAAATTACAAAACATTATATAATTGATCCTTTAATTTTTCTTTTCAGCCTAACGTTCACATAATACATTTTATTTACAATAATTTCATTTTAAAGTCTTAGTTTGTACATTCATATTCAACAAACAAGATCTTTACGGGATATCATAGATGACAGAGTTTTTAAATTTGTTCACCTAGTTTCATTCGGATGGTATTAACAACTCTGGATGCAACTCATCCTTCATCACATTATGGTCCCGAAAGCATCTCATCCACTTTCCTTGGGTGATTAAATGCCAATCAACCTCATCGGGTGCATACATAAGGTTATTTCAAAGGTGCTCGATAATCGCTTAAAATCTATTATCGGCTTTGTTGTTGATGAAGTTCAAATGGCTTTTATTGGGGGAGACCATCTCCTGGCTGAAAAGATCTAAGAGGAGTTCTCTACTTTTTAAGGAATTTTTTAATAAGGCTTTTAAGTCTTTTAGTTGGAGTTTTTTGGACTCCATAATGAGGCAGCTAGGCTTTCCTTCTCGGTGTTTTTTATGGATTAAAGGATGTCTCTCATCTTCTCGTACGTCGGTGCTTGTAAATGGAGCACCAACTGATGAGTTCTTGCTGAGCAAAGGAATCATGCAAGGGAATGCAATTGCTCCCTTTCTTTTCATTATAGAAACGAAGGCCTTGAATGCGGTGATGACTAAGGCATGTGACATGGGTATGCAGACGATGCTGATCTCTTCATTGGTGAGTGGTCTCGAATAATTTTATTAAACCTTGCTAGGAGTTTCTTTTAATTAAATCTTGTCTTGAACCTTGGGGTGATCCAAAGGGAAGTGGATTGCTTTCCTGGCATCAACATGTTAAAAATGAGTCGTTACATTTATTTATTGACATAATATGTTATCGTGTGATACACGATTGACAATAAATAAAATTTAAATAGTAAAACATATCAGTTGATTGCATATATATAGGGCCGGCCCATGGGCCTGGGCAAGCTGGGCGACCGCCCGGGCCCCCATTTTATATGGTTATATAGGGTTATATAATGACATTCCATTAATTTTAAGCCTAATAGACTAGTTTTTCAAAGGCCCAATACTCTAATCGGCGACAAATCCAAACAGGTAGCGGGAACGAGAATTAAACCTACGGTGCGTTTCCACTTTCCAAGGCATCATCATATTTCTATTTGTGGAAAATCCAAACGTCCTCCAACTCCTAGTGATTAGTAACTTCTCCTTCTATTTCTTAATTGTTATTCAAGCTAATCAATTTCTTCTCTTTTGTTTTTTTGATTTTCTGAATTCATCCACAACACTAGGCAACAACAGAGGATTTCAAAAAACTGGAACTCACATAATCGGTTCTTTCTCCTTCTTATTTCTGATTTTTTTTCTAAATATCTCCAATCGAAAAGTTATTCACTTATTTGATTAAATTCGAACCTGACATGTGATTGCTAATGCTATAGACTAGAACTGGAACTAGTCAATCATTATCCCGAAGGCTTAAAGAACTCTTTCTGAATCAGAATCCACTGGAGTTTGAAAATCAAAATTTGGTTTCTTATTCTTTCACATGCATAATTCGAGAATCTGATTGCGATTTGTGAATCTGTGTAAGTTCTAGCCTTCCTGAAATTTGATTTTTTATGTTATTCTGTGAGATATCTTAATGTAAATGTTAATATGTGCAATTTGATTTTTACACCCAATCTTTATTTTTGTAAAGATGATTCTGCCTAATTCGATTTAGTTGTCTTTCTTAACATCAAATATATGTATGAGGCTTGCTTTTCCAATTGCTCATAGGATCCACAACCACAAAAGCCCACAGGCACTCTTTTGTTTTCTGTTTCACTTTTTTTTTGTTATTCTATTATCTTCATTGTTAATCTATTATATGTGATTGTTATTTGTTAAAAATGGTTCCCAAAAAATATGTATGAACTTCCCATCTAAAAAACATTGTAAATGTAATTTTTTTTTGCAAGGTTTATGTATTTGAGTGTATTTTGGTCTTTTTTTTTTATTTTGTAATTAATAGTTATTTGGTTGTTTGGCTTTTGGGGCTTGTCGTGAAGTCTTTTTTCTTTACATAGGTGGTCTAGGGTGGCAGTTTAATGGCTTAAGGTTGGTAGTTCAGGTAGAAGGAGAGACGGAAGGTTGTGATGCATGAAGATGAGTGACATATGAAAGAGGTGAAAGCCGCAATGGTGTTTCGGTGGTTCCTGCAGAGGCGGCGGATGACGGTTTCGGCGATGGAAATTGGTTGTTCAACAGCGGCATCCAGAGGTTCCGATGGTGGTGCATCTTTAAGTTGTAATGAGATCAGAGAATAGAAGAATGACATATGACATTAGGTTTTAGAAATGGTAATTAATTCATGGTGGGAATTAGGAAAAGTTTTATATTATTTGTTTGGATTACAATCATAAGTAAATAATATATAAATTATGAAAAAAATAAGGTATTATGCTCTTTTTATCTTTGTAAGGAACAAAAACGAAAATAAAAATAAATTATCTTTGTGAAGGGCCCCATTTTTTATTTTATCCTGGGCCTCAAATTGTTTTAGACCGTCCATATATATATATATATATATATATATATATATATATATATATATATATATATATATATATATATATATATATATATATATATATATATATATATATATAAAAGCTTATGATGCTTATGTATCAATCGATTAATGTATTACAACAAAAATGCTTTACATATTTTCATTTCTTCTTTCTTCCCCCAACTCCTCTTACGATTAAAATTGATTTAACATTTTAAAATTTTGCTTTTTGGGAATGTAATTATGTAAGGGCAAAATGTTTATTCATAAAGTGCTTGACGGTTTGGTTTATTTATTTTCACATGGAGGGTATTTCTGTCCATAGGGGTCTGGAATGTATTAAGGCTATGACCTTCTATTGGGTTAAACATAAAGACAATAAGGGTATATGTAGTTGGGAGGATTGGTTGACATCTCCATTTTATGATTTGTAATTTTGCATTCACTTGTATGTCTTTCTCATTTTGGTCCCTCTTCTAGCTCCTTGCTAGGGGAGGGTTCCTTTCTCTAATAAAATATTTGCCGTTTCCAAAAAAAATTTATTCTTATTAAATGAAATAGACCTTAATTGTAAAACACTTTATCCACTTTACATGTACATGACTTAATGGGAAAAGAAAAAGATATACAGTTGCTTAGTATTTTTTTTTTACTATATACAGGTGGTGATCTCACAGACGAATAGATGAATAGGCAGAAGTATTCTTCACATTCAACGCATTTATTTTGTGTTGGAAAAATGAGAATGAAGGTTTTAAAAAAGATGGATTACAAAGTCCAGGGATATTGGGATATTGTTCTATATGAATCCAAGTATATTATAAAAAAAAATGACATACTCCCTTGTGAACTCAACAAAAATTCTGATATGCACACAAGTGGTCATTGTTTTATTATAATTACATAAATGGTGAACCATATATTGACAAATGGTCCCATTTTATGAAGTTTTTCCATATATAGGAATATGGTTTGAAAGTACATTGCTTTAATGCTTTAATGGCTAAAAATTGATTTTAAAAAAAAAAATAAAAACATCATAACCTATACTGCTACATACATTGTAACACTTTAGAAATTCAACGTACATAAGAAACCATTTTGTTGTTTTTTATAAAGTGTTACAATTTTTACTATTGTGCTTCGAAATTGCGTTGTTATAATTGGTTAAAATTGGTTCTTTTTTTTTTTTTTTTTAAAAAAAAGACAACATTATAACACTTTATAAATTCAATATTTAATGGCCCCTGTTATAAAAAAAAGTTAAAAAGTGGTAATAGTGTACTTTTAAAGTATATTTCTTTAATTATAAAAACTTCTATTTATTTTACACGAAACAGCCCCAGTTTAAATATACATACATACATACACATTGTTTATCAAAACTAAAAAAACTAATAAGAAAAGTATGATTGTAAGTTCTTAATCTGCCCGTGTATCAGTCAGATCCGTTTGATGGTGCAGAATCCCAATCAAACGGATGATGTCAGATAAAATAGATGAGAAGAATGAGAAGAATAATATAAATCTTCGTATGATATGATTAGAATTATGATCCGGATACAAAAGATTCACACACACATAAAAGCTCATGTTTCTCTCTGACCGTAAACTCCTTTGTTCAACAACCTCTACTCCTCACCCTAACACCTCTATTTATACTTGAATATGGGCCAGACAAAACAAATGGGCCGTAAATGAGTTTACGGCCGTAAGGTGTTTACGGCCGTAAACTAGGCCATAAATTCATAAATATTACACAAAAATATAATTGTCCAGAAAAGTAAAGTATAAACCATATTTTGACCCAACAATCTCCCCCTTGGTTTATAGCTTTCTTTTCTTAATGACCCAACAAGCTCCCCCTAAAAAGTAGCTAACTTTTCTTGTTAATCTTCAATGAGAGATTGGCTTCAGCATTAGTCTTCAATGAATGACTTCATCTTGAGCACTTGGGCTTTTCTTCAGAATTTGACAGTGAACGCACATTGGGTGAGGATGCTTGATGTACTTATTCTTGAAAGATGATGCTTTCAGCTTGAGAATCTTCAGAGAGAACATCAGAGAGAATAAATCTTCTGGATCACTTCAGCAGGTACAACGATAGCAGCAGACTGATTGAGAAGGCTTCAATGCAATCCGTTACATAATCTTCAATTTTAGCTTCACCTTGCTTCTGGGGTTGAAAGATTGAATTTGAAAGAATAATCTTCATTTCTTGCTTCTTCGAATGAGAATTCTTCGATGCTTACGGACGAAGCCTTTGGCTCAGAAATCTTCAACACAAACTCCATGAGTCTTATCTATACCTGAAATCACTATTCAAGATAAAAACAAAACTAAAGGAAAACTTAGCACACAAATTAAAAACAAAAATATTTTTGGATTTTTCATATTTCCTGAAAAAGAAATAAAACAGAAATAACACTAGTTTTGGATTTTTAATTTTCTGATTTTTCTTTGATTTTTGAATTTTTCTATTTTTTTTTTAAATTTTCAATTCTCCCCCTAATATTTAAATTAGAAGAAACTATGAACAAACTTAACAAAAACAAAAATAATAGCTAACTTTAAGAGTGATTTGGGATCAAAGTTATTGGACAGCCTTTATCCACTTGTCGGTACCTTCTATCTTCACGTCTTTGTCTGGTCGATCGTCGGTATTGTTGTCCACTTAAACACGAAAAATTGTGACTGATTTAGGACATACTATTTGATACAAGACAATGTGAACTTAAGTTCCTAGATATTATATCTGATCCTAAGTTCCTTGATACTATATCTTAAAGACCATTCAGCTGACGACGACCAGGGATATTGTTGTCCACCTAAATTGAGCAGCGAGATCTATAGACAATCTGTATGTGTTCAATTTTAAGTGTACCAGAACGTGTTTCCCACTTCCTGACATGCTCCAGCCTTTAAGAAGTTCCAGAGTACTCCTTACATCGGATGAGCAGACAATCATTCAGAGAGAAGATAGATTCAGAATTCTATAGCTTATTACTTTAGAGGGATTGAGAAGTAAAAGGTTGCATATGCTGTGTACCAGGTCGGATTTGAAGTCACGCAAAGGAGACAACATATGGCTAACAGATAAGAAGAATTTCATATATATAGCATGCAGAGAGATAGAGTTGCATATGTTGCAATCCAGGTCGGATCTCTTCCAATCACGCAAAGGGTGCAACATATGACTAACAGTAGGAAAGAAAGAAAATGATATTCTACAGACCTAATTTATCGGAATTTACCAGTCACCCCATCCAACCGGAATTAAGGACAGAAATCCGCACATCGAGGAAAAGTTAAACCACGGTTCCAAGTACGGGTTCAATTAATGTGACGAGTATATTCCCATATATATCTCCCTGCTCAACCTATCCGAGCGTCGTCTTGTCAGGCTGAATGGATCTAACTAGGTCAAAATTTGTTAAGTCTATAAATTTCCTAAGTTCAACTCTGCCTAGTCAAGTCCATTTAAAATTTTTCGTTCCTACCGACGCATCAAACCAGAGCATAGACCCTTCAACTTCGGGTACGTTACGCAGACGCAGGTTGCCTGTTATCACTTGATAATATCACTTCCCAAAACATCTCCCTCAAGCACCACATTTCATGACCAACAATTTTTTGATTTTTTTTTATTTTCTAATGTTTTTGGATTTTTAAAATTTTCTAATTTTTGTTTTGTTTTATAATTTCTCCCCCTAAATTTGTGCATAGGAGAGAAACGAAAGTAAATGCGCAAATTTAAACTATCCTAAAACAAAAAATTAGTCTTTAAAGCGAATCAGGTTAAGAAAAACTCAAGAGTATAGAGAAGAAAATGCAAACCGTAAGTCACCGATTGAATCTGCATTCAGAAGGTCTGAGAACAGCACGCGTAATCTCAGAACAGATCCAAAAATTCTTTACGTCATTAAGCACTAACCCCGTGAGTGATCACTTCTTTTCTTCCCTTCCCGCAAAGGACACATACTCCCAAACTATGTTCTGAGTGTTGTATAGTTGAGAGATGTCCCCTATCATGTGCCAGGAACAGCTACTACCAACAAACCGAAGTCTGATGATATGCCTCCATAGTTGCTCCGACACAGAACGGGATTAGTTGGTCTTTGGAACCCAGTCCATTTTGAAGCTGGGTCGACCTTTGTCATCCTTGCACGTTACTCTCTCCCATGACATGTCCTATTTATCACAAACAGAAGACATAGAAATATTAGAATCGTTATTTGATTTGGGAGATTGAGCCTTCGGAACCCATTTGTAGTTAGGTTTAACCCATTTCTTTTTCGATCTGATGGGTGGCTCAGTGCTTGCTTTTGATCTTGATGTCGGCCGTTGAGATGACTTTGACCTAACCGGTCTTTGTTTTACTGGATCATCTCTTGGATTGGGCTTCTTGGCTGACATTTCCTTCTTGCCCTTGGGATTCGGATGCTTGGCCTTGGGAGTTGAATTTTTGGACTTCTGCGCGTTCCAGTCATCATTGTCTGAACGTGACCTGGAAGGGTTTCTTTTGAAGTATCTCCCACTTGGCGCGTTTTTCCATCCTTGTGCGTAGTAGGGAACATACGCGGGATTAGGACAATTTATGGCAATGTGTCCAGGTGTTCCACAGTGAAAACATGTCCTTTTCTTCACTGGGGAGTTGTCTCTTCCTGCCCCTGGTGGCATATCCTTGCCTTGTCTCTTGCTTTTCCCACACACACAGTTGCAACAGGCACTCTGTTTAGCTTGAAATGGTGACCTGTATTTACCAACATGTTGATTAGAAGCAACAGATTTAGAGTTCAAGGGGTCGTTTGTTTGTTCAGAGGAACTCTCCTTGTTCTCATCCTCTGCTACTTTACCTGCACATGTAGCAGAAACATCAGTATTTTCAACATTAATAACTCCTCCTGACACAAATCCAACTCGTTTTCCATATTGAAGATGTGCCTCCCTGCCAGTTTCGTCCTGTGTCATAGGGATGGATGTGTAGTTATGATTATAAGGAGGAGGAACATTATCATACCCTAGACCCTTGTTTTGATTTTCTTTGAATTTTAATTGGGTTTCATATAAGGACTCGACTGTCTGACTTGACGCAGTATAATTTTTGAAACTGACATCAGTTTTTCCACACTTGATTTTTAAAGCGTCAAGTTCTTCAGTTACAGCAACAAGTTGTCTCTTAACATAATCATAATTTTCACACTTGTTGCTATACTCTTCCTGAAGTTTCCTAAAGTCCTTGGTTTTAGCTTCTAACTCAGCCTTCAGGGGTTTCTGTCCATTCCTGAGTTGATATCCTTCATATCTCAGGTCTTCAACTACTCTTTTAAATATATCAATTTGTTCCCGAAGAAATTTAATCGTGGCTTCACAAGCTGGAGTACATGTAACTTCAGTGACCGGAATGTTTTCAGAACTCATTGTTTCTCTACACTTCAAAGCATCAAGTTCTTGAATAACATCAGCAAGACTAAGATGATTGAGATCTTTTGTCTTCTTGATGATGGCCACGTTCATATCCCACAATTTCAGAAGTGAATTAATAGCTTTTTGTTTATCTCAGATTTGGACACGAAGATCCCAGCTATATTCATCTCAGTAGTGAGTGTGGTAAATCGCTGCAACTGAGCTTCCAGGGTTTCTCCAGGGATATAATCGAACATGTTGAAATTTTGCCTTAACGTCTCCTTACAACTCTCTTTCATGATTTCAAAATCCCTTGTAGACCTTAAAATCGAATAAAAAGCACAACTAGAAACTAAGATAAAAATTAAACGTCAAACTTAAAATGCCACCTTTTTTTTAAATCAACCTTAAAAGTCAAATTTAAAAAAAAAATTGAACTCAAAAGTCAAACTTAAAAGTCAAACCGAAAAGTTAAATTTGAAATTTTAAAAGATTAAACGAAAAAATCAAAGTTTAAAATCAAAGGTCAAACCTGAAAGTCAAAATCAAAATTTAAAGTCAAAAGTTAAAAATAAAAAGAAAAAAAATTAAAATATAATTTTATTTATTAATTTTAATTTAATTTATATTTTTTTTATTTTTTTTTGTTATCAAAAACCCTTTTTTATGAAAAACACAAAGAACAAACCCCCCTTATTTTTGCGAGATCTATCCAAAAACGCAAAAATATTTCGAAAATAAGATCAAATAATGCTCCAAATAGAGATTACGACCCAAGAACTCGGTGTTTACGGCCGTAAGCTTGGACCGTAAACACAGAATATTCGATTTTTTGGATGAAACAATAATTCCTTTTAACTGATACAACTTGGCTTTGATACCAATTGTAAGTTCCTAATCTGCCCGTGTATCAGTCAGATCCGTTTGATGGTACGGAATCCCAATCAAACGGATGATGTCAGATAAAATAGATGAGAAGAATAATATGAATCTTCGTATGATATGATTAGAATTATGATCCGGATACAAAAGATTCACACACACATAAAAGCTCCTGTTTCTCTGTGACCGTAAACTCCTTTGTTCAACAACCTCTACTCCTCACCCTAACACCTCTATTTATACTTGAATATGGCCGGACAAAACAAATGGGCCGTAAATGAGTTTACGGCAGTAAGGTGTTTATGGCCGTAAACTCAGCCGTAAACTAGGCCATAAATTCATAAATATTACACAAAAATATAATTGCCCAGAAAAGTAAAGTATAAACCATATTTTGACCCAACAATGATGCTATTATATTGGACAAAAAGGTCAGAATGGCTAATTCCAATTGAATTTTCTTTTAGACACAAATACCAACAGACTAAAGAAGTTAATAATAATTTTCAAAAATGTACAACATAATAAGACCATTCCAATTGAGTTTTATTTCTACCAAAATTGATTTTCTTTATCTTTATTTTTTGATCTGTTTACTTTGTTTGTATTAAGGAATCAGTGAAGAATGAAATGGAATGAACCAAGCGGTTTCTTTTTACTGATTTCGTTCTTAGCCATGCATTTAATAATTACCTAATGGCAAAATCTTCAGATGTCGTAGAAAAAAGAATCTTGAAACAGATGGCAGCAAGTCAATAGAGGCTGCTATCTTAGCGATGCAAGAAAAGCAAACAGAAAATAATGCTAAAATTAGGTGATGATTAAGGTATATTAGAAAGGAAGTCATTGGTCTCGCTAAAGCGGAAATACAGGGCGTGGCAATACAAAGGGTTTCATAGAAAAAGTTAAAAGACAACACCAATAGTATGAAAATCAAGGTTCTAAATGGCGTGATGCGTGGCGTGGCGGCAAGGCCAAGCCTCAAGCTTAACGAGCCATGGCGAGCCACGGCGTTTTTCAAGGCGTGATGTAAGGCGGCGATTTTGTATTAATTTAAAATTATATTACCACATAAATATAAATTTATATTAAATATAACTACTTATTAGAAGTGTTAGATCAATAACTAATAATAAAAAGTTAACAAAAACCACAATACTTGTATCTCCGATTTGAAAAGACATAACGAAGAGAAAAAAACTGTGTCTCAAACGAAAAAAACACGCGCCATGGCGCGCCATATCACGCCTTGCCACGCGTTACGCCTAACAGCAACGTTATGAAGCTTTTCGTAACGGCGAAGCCACGCCTCACGCCATGGCGCGCCTTTTAGAACACTGATGAAAATCATTACAAATTTACAATGAGTTTGAACAATTTTTTGAAAGAAATTACAATGTATTTAAAACACAACACATGTGAATGCTCCTACAAATGATGTGTCTCCATGTGCCACTTACTCGATGATTCCTGAAATAGAATGTAAAACGAGCGTCAACTACAAAACTAGTTGGCGAGTTCACAGGTTTATAAAAGTATTGGCTTCATGAATCGTAATCAAAGTTTTGATAGAAGTTTTTATAAATAAAAGTACATTTCGAAAATGACTAAATAAATTTGCATAAACAAAGTTCGTTGTCATCATGAGAAATAAAGTACGTTAAATGAGATGCAAAGTTCATATTCTCATGGGAAATATAGTTCATTGCTAAAATTAGTAAACAAGTTTCGTTGCTAAAGTAAGTATACAAGTTTCGTTGCTAAAATGAGTATACAAGTTTCACTGCTAAAATGAGTATACAAGTTTCGTTGCAAAAATGTGATGTAAGATTCGTATGTGCATCAAGTTTTCATTCATGAGTTCACAACCATCAAGCGAATCGTGCGAGTGAGGAGTTGTCTACCTCCTAATAGCGCTATCCATAATGGCCATGGGCTCAAAAGAGTTAATGAGTTGTGTCAAATGTTTCAAGAGACTTAACCGTGATACAGTTCTCATGAATTAGATTAACATACACATACATGCAAAATATAGCAACCAAGTTTATAGGAGTCAAAATAAATACAACGAACATAAATAGTTTAGGACATGTTTTTCCACCCAAAACATTTAAAACCGAAAATAAGGGGAGTCATGAATACTCACAATGATACGTGAAGGTATTTGTGATGCCTTGAGCTAACTTCACTCACGTCCTACTACCAACTCCCTACGATAAGGCTACACACTAGTAAGTCTCTAGTCGAAAATTTATCACTAGTATACTTAATTTCTACAATAGAATTATGTCACTATAGTGTCAAAATTAGGTTTTGTATAAAATATTTTTCTAAAAATTCGTATTTCATATACCAATTGACTTATTAACATTTGCAAGTGACAAATCCCATTTTGTGTAATTGTTTGAAATGCATTTTAGCACTTTTGGAAGAGCTTTACAAACTAAAAATCCAAAACTAAATCAAATCAGTTCTAAAAATTTCAAAACTTTGTATTTCATTTCTAACTGTAATTTAGAACCCACTTGTAATTTTTCATGATTTTAAAGACGTTTAACTATTTTTCCACCATTTAATTCCTTGAAAAAATCATAAAATCATGAAAATAATAAACAGTTAATAAAATTTTCCAATCTTTTTCTAATACTTTTACACAATGCATATAATGTGGGAAAAATACTCAAAATGATTTTCAAATAGTTTAACCAGATCTTATGATTTTTGTGTATTTATTCTTTTAAAAATGAAAATAAATACGAAACTGTTTAGAAAACTGCCCAATCTTTTGATTTTGGCTAAAATGTAATACACAATGTTATGTAAATTTATTATAATTTATAGAATAGTTTAACTGTTTTTCCCTGATTTATTCTCATAAATGAGGATTAACTCATGAAAAATTAGTAAGCAGTAAGATAAATTCATTAAACTTAATATTCAGGATTAGTATATATTATAAGAAATTCTGGTAAATTTTTAAAATTTATGGACAAGTGTAGCTATTTTTCATTAATTAAAACCCTTAAACAATCATTAAATCGGGAAAAATAATATATTTTCTTAAAAAATCTGGAAAATCTTTCATGGAGTCTTTATGTTGTCTAGAAGATGTGAAAATTATGAAATATGGCATTAGACATTTATAACTGTACTTTTCTATTTATTTATCTTCAAAAAAAATAAATTAAAAATCAACAGAACAGCCTTATAAATACATAAAGCTTCATGAAAAGTCTTTACTCGGTGCATAGGTGATACTTGAATTTTAATAGAACTTATTAACCATCAAAAGTATTTTATATGAATTATTGCTCTATTTTCTTGCAAAAACTACCATAAATAGAGAAAACGAGTTATTTTCTAAAATTTCTAGATCATCTTATTTTGTTGTTTGGATTTTGGGAAAAATCGGATTTGAGCAGGAAAAAAGTTTTAGATATTTATTTATGAATAAATCCTTTATTAGCATTCTTAGCAATGTACTTTGATTATCACGCCTATAAGCTTGATGCTCATCACATGCATTATGATTTGAAGACCATGCATGAACTTATTTCGTTCAAAATGATGTTTCTAAATGAAAAACTTGCATGCATATGGTTTTGGATCTTTAAAACTTGTAAAACTCAAGTTGACAGATTTGATTTAGGTTTTGATCATTGGATTTCACCTTCTAACAACATGCATGTTGTTTTTGGGTGAAATCCTACCACCTTCATCAACAAATTCGACATGCATGAACATGCATGTGAATAATCTTGAAGAAAAGTGTTTATGGAGAAGAAAAATGAAAGAAAACTTGATATTTTTGAAAGAAAAGTGAACAAAATGTAAGGAAATTGATCTTACCTCGAAGACTAACTTCAAATGATGAATATTCTTGAGTAAAATACGGGATATTTTTAGGAAATTTCATGGGTTTTGGAGCTAATTCATAGAGGTAAAGAGTTGGGATTTTAGAGAGAAGAAAAGACAGAAAAAAGAGATTCTATCTCTCTGGATATCTCATCTCTCTCGTCATCTATTTGGGGTTATACCTCACCAAAATCGTCCACCAAAATACAAAGATTCTTATGAACGCATGAAGATATGCATGTAAAAATCTCTCCCAGTGACATTGAGTCTAGGTTTGTCATTTACAGACAAAATGAAGAAGGATGTTTTAGAGAGAGAAAAGTGGGATGTTGAGTAAATGAGAAGTGAAAATGATTAACTTTGGGAGGAGAAATGAGGGGAGAGAGAGGGATTCCTAATTTGAGGGAGTGAGAGGAGATTTCATTTTATTTTATTTATTTTTTATATTAATCCCTAAATTTTTATTCGATTTATATAAAATGTTTATTTTATATAAATTTTGTTCATAACTCTTAGATTTTTAACTTATAAAAGTAAGGTTAATTTTAATGAAATAAATTAATTTTGTTGATTATATTCCACATTTTAAATATTTTAATTTGATATTATAGAGTTTATAAAAAATTTCATGGGATTTTAATGTAAAACTTCATAAATTTAAGTTTTTAGGACTTTTAGGGTTTTAAGGAATTTTGTAAATCTTTGGATATCAAAATAAATTGAATCTTTTAGACTTCAAACTATTTTAGAGTTTCATAACTCTTATTCAAGTTAGAAATACTGTTTGTAATTTATTTTTATCAGTTTATAGGCATTTTAAGGAATTTTGTAAATCTTTGGATATCAAAATAAATTGAATCTTTTAGACTTCAAACTATTTTAGAGTTTCATAACTCTTATTCAAGTTAGAAATACTGTTTGTAATTTATTTTTATCAGTTTATAGGCATTTTTATGTAGTGGTTCCGAGATTTAAGTGAATTTGATGAATGAAGTATACTAGTCCTAGTTTCAACTTTGACTAAAGTTTCTATGAGACTTTGACCTAATTTCTACTTCTAGGTTAAGTGCATGATGTGTCTACATGATTAATGCAAAGAAGTTAAATTCGAGGAATGACCCGAATATGGATAGTCATTACAGTTAAGTAGTTGTAGAATTCACATACCAATGTGAAATCTAAGTACACTATCCTTTGATTCTACTTTTTTCCAAGTTTCTAGTAGGTTATAACAAAGCTCCTAGTTACAAAATCTAGTATGTATCATGCCTATATGTCAAACTAAGTTTATTCAAATCAAGATCTGTCTCAAATTTTGATAGTTGTCACAGTCTCCTCCAGTTGAAATAATTTCGTCCCGAAGTTCAGTTCGTGGCGTATTCTATTAGAACTCAGCCGAATACAATTGTATAGTTGGAGAGGTGGTAACTTGAAGAGCTCTTTCATTATTTTGGGTTTATTTCTCAAGGGAAGAGCCCGAGTTTTTAGCTATAATCAAATTAGTGTTTCCCTAATTCGAGTTCTACAGTCTAGATTGTGAGAATTAGGATCATGGAAATCATGATCCAACCATGGCAACCTAGTTGAAAAGATTATATAGTTAGATATTATCTAACTTAAAAGAGCTTTATAAGTGTAACGCCCGGGTTTCAGGGCTAAGCATTTTTGTCAATGTAATAGTCTAGGTCAACTCTTGTAACTCTTTTTGAAGTAATAAAGATGAAATATTTGAGTATTATGTGAATTATGTGTGTTTATGTGTATATTATTTAATTATAAATGTATAATTAATAAATAATAAAAATAAGCGTCAAAATTAAAGTATAAGATAATCCCGATATCTCTACATAAAGTTGTAGAATATGTCTCAATGTTTCCGTACATATAAGGAACGCCGAAATCCGAGTTATAACGAAGAAGTTATGACCCGTCGAAGTTTCACGATAAAACCGGCACGACACCGGGAAGCGTAAATAGTGAATTTACGATAGAGTGAGATTTAGCCTTAGCAATCTAAACGAAAGTCGTAGAATATGTTAAACTAAGAACATCGATAAAAAGAACGCCCAAATCTGACTTCGTATGAAGAAGTTATGATTTTTCGAAGTTTCGGAATAGCAGTGTACAGCCCGAAATTCGAATATTAGATCGAGCGGTTTTTAGCCGACACGACCTGAACGAGAATCGAAGATCTCGTTAAGAGTAGCGTAACAAGAAAAAGATGGGTGAAAACGGATGTCGGATGAAGAAGTTATGAGGATTTAACGGACCAATCGTGTCCCGGCCCGTTAATAATATAAAATTTAAAATCGAGCCAAAACTAGCTGACGAAGTCTAAACGAAGGTTGTAGAGTACGTTCCCACCTTCGCGTGGATATAAAGAACGTCGAAAACGGAGCTCGTACGCGAAAGTTACGAATTTTTAAAGTTTATAATCGAATTTGCGAAGGCTGATGAAGATTGATGACGTGGCACGTTGTGGGCCGTCGGATGATGATTCAAATCTCGCTTCGGATCATGCCACGAAGCCTCGCAGTACGCCCCGCGTCCGAAGAGGTTACGCCCCGCGTAGGTCCGATCTGATCCATCCGATGGGTGCGAGACAGCTGGGTCCGAGCTGGTGATCTTATCCGAGGAGTACGCCCAGCGTAAATCCGAGCTTCGGTCCCTATAAATACCATGCGAATTCTTCCGGATTTTTCACACATTTTCACTTCTCTCTCTAAACTACTTTCTCTCTCTAACCCTTTTGGAGTCCCCTAAGCCCTAGTTAAACCCTTAGCACCCTAGGGAAGCCCCGAGGCTCCCGGAGTCCCGAGAAAAAGGAGTTTTTCGGTTTCGAAATGCTGCTCCAATCAAGTCCCGGTTCTCGATAAAATTCGCTGTAAGTATGCTACGCTTACGCAATTTTTAATATAGCTTTCAAATAATTATAGGAATGTTATTAGGTCCTTAAAATAATTATTTGGGCTATTATTATGAGTTATATCGAGTATTATTAATGCTTAATAATACTCGGACTAATTAATTTGTCGCGGTTATCGTTAAACTAAACCCTAGTGGTATCGATACTAGGTTTTATCGAAGGAATATCGTTTTGAGAGTATCGAAGCGCTGTCCGAGTGCTGAGTCACCACCTAATCAGGTGAGTGCATAGTTACTTTCAACTTACACATAGATATGAAGTATTTTATATAAATTACGTGCTATGTGTGCATATTATCTGAATACTTGCTATCTATGCTAGATGAACGTTGTTATACATGTTTTCAATGATTTAAACTGTATATGTATTTTATATCTACGAAAATGTTGGGGTAAAACATGGGTAGATGCAATAGGTGATGTGTGATAAAATGATGAGAGGCCTCGATGTTGATGTTGTTGTTTCTGTCATCTAGCGGAGTATGGATGACAACCACGGACTCTTCTAGACAGTCCAGTGGAACACTAGCAGGCTCGCAACCTGTAGGTGCTTGTGAACGATGTGTTCACCGGTGTACTCCATCCCCCACATGGTTGCCTTTAGGACATTTATTGCTGAGGAATCCCCTTAGTAGTAGTGTCCGTCCCGATGATGATCCTTAGGCTAGGTCCCTTATGATAGGTGTTTAGGGACGTAAATTGAGGATAACGGGAACGGGTAATCGAGTTATTGTTGATTGATGAAATTAATAAACTTATTTATTGTGGGTTGAAAACCCTATGTGCTCACCAGGCTCCCAAGCCTGACCCACTCAGTTTTATGTATTACAGGTAGTGGCGCATGAGCATAGATGTGATGTTTTGGACGAGGGATTACGGATATAGGCCTGTAGATATGAAATAATGTAGTAAGGCTTATATTGTACTGTTTATGCTTTTGATCTGTACGAACATGACATCCCAAGTCTTTTAATGAAATACATTTCTATGGAAATGCTTTTGATAAATCTTTATCATATTTTGTTTTGGGACAAATTCCGCAACACTTTCATTTAAAATGTAACTCTGATTTTTAAACAAAGCATAAACAAACTGGTCTTTTCTGGTCGTGATTTTGGGGATGTCACAATAAGTTTTTCTAAATCATCAACTACATTGAGCATTAAGTCCGCATTGATCCTTAAGTCGCGTTCTAAATCAGCACTAAGTGTAAATTTGTCGCCTAATAAAGAAGAGATTAGGAACAATTTGTTCACTTCTGGGTTGGCTACTAAATCTAGAAAAGATATATTTGGAAATAAGAATGGGTAGCACGAATGAAAGAAAAGTGATCGAGGGTAAGTTCCTAGAAAAATATGATAAGCACAAGGGTATTCATCTTGTGTATTAATTGTAAGGAAAATACAATGAAAATTATATTTGAAGTCAAGTTTCTGAATTTAGAATAAAAGAGAAAATGTAAATAACAATCAATTGTTTAAAGTGGATTTCATAATAAAAATAAAATGTATATGATAAAAGACACAATTGAATATCAAAGTTGACCAAGTTAAAATTATGCCTCATGACTATACATGTATTAATCACTCAGGTTAAAAAGGGTAGACTTCTAGTCTGTATGTGTATGAACATGGTACCAAGAGAGGCAAAATAGACAAAAAAAAAACAATTTTATACCATGCATTGTGTTATTATTATGAGTTTGCGAGATCTCATATCAGAAGGAAAGCAAGGTTTGCTAATAAGTTTTAAAGTGCTTGCTAAGGTTTGTTAAAAATTCATGAGTTATCTATTAAGTTAAACTCCATTTGTGAAAAAGAAGAAGCACTACAACTGGCAATTGAAAATCTGATAGTTTTGACCTTTTAGACTAAACTCCAACAATGGTTAAAACGGATAAAGTAAAATTTAATATATTTAAAAGAATAATTAATATTTTTAAGTGAATCACTGGAAATTTAAAAGTGAACACTAAGTTTTGAAATGTTGTAAATTTTAGAAACTGTATAGATTATAAAACTAATTTGAAAATAAAATAAACAAATGAGTTGTGTTGGAAATTTAGGGATTAGAGATATCTTAGAAATATGTTTGAAGTAGAAAGTTGCAGATATATCATATTGGTTTTCAAGAGAACATATTTAAGTAAAGTACAATGCCTAAATGACAAAGAGGTCAAAAAGAGTCAAAACAAACGTGATTTGAAAGTCCCAATGAAGCTTTTACTCATGTCATGAACATTGATCTCATATGTTTAAGTTTTATAGAATAGAGTTTAAAAACTTTTATAAAAGAAAATGTTTTTAAGTTTTTCTAAAACGTGCCGAAATTGTAAGCAAGGTTTAAACAGGTCTATATGCCCTTAAAAAGCACATCTTTCCATTGAAATAGATTTGAAATGAAATTAAAATAGCAAGGTTAAAACCAATATTGGTTAAATTGAGTTTTGTTCAAAAGTGTTAAGTTAAAGCACGTTGTCAAAAGTAAAGTTGGTTGTTTTTGGCGAGAAATATAGCTTACATTGTTATGAAATGTCTAGTGAGTTATATGAAGCGGTTAAAAATTATTATACTTACGGTAGATAAAACCAGTGAAATGAAATATGTTTTTGATTGAAGATTAAAAAGTAAAGAAGAGGTAGATTAGTGTAACTAATTGTACCTAAATACTAAGGCGAGTATAAGGAAAGTATTGGTGACTTTCCTCCAAAATAGAGGACATAAAAACTGTTTGTAAAATGTTTTATGGTGTAGATGAAGTTTCACACCTTTTATAAGGGTTAAAGGTTAAGTCATAGGTTCAACTTGTGCCATGAGAGGATGTAATCACTTTATAACGATAGGATTGTTAGTAATGTCAAGAAGGAATCAAACAAATGTATGAAAATGATGAGGTTCGAAGGAGGATTCGAAATTATAGGAAGGATTCATACAATGAAGTAGTACGATGTTTGAATGGGCATGAAAATTTATGGTTGAAGGTTGGGTAGGAAACATGTTAGTAATTCGAAAAGTGTAAGATAATGGTATACTTATGATAATCACCAGTGCATCTGGGGGCCTCAAACTAAGACTTGTAATAATTTTTTTTATATAAAGGGGATGGTTTGTGCTTGAATACAAAGTGAAGATGGTAGGGTAAGAATCACCAAAGATAAAGTTTTGGGTTAAAGATATATCCTATATTAAGTTTTAAGCTCATGGTGGAAACAACCTAAAGCTAAATTCGTAGCGTAGCAGAGAAGTCTCATGTATTGGTAGCAATGGGTTGAACTTCTATGCGTCTTCGTGAGTCATATCATGGATGCTCACCAATGGTATACAAATGACTACTTGTGGTGACTCATCTACCATCTAACGTGATGCTCTAATTGTTATTTGTGTCGATATCAGAATGCTTTTCCAATTTGAAACTTTAGTACGAAAACGATGAGGAGGTATTGAGGCATAATTGGTAATGGTTTCGACTTAAGATTATTACTAGTGTCTATCTAGCTACTAACCTTACGTATAGAGTCAATAGTTACCGAGGAGTACTCAATCTTAGTACTAAGTGGATTGCTCCTAGAGTGCCTAGTGATATAACCTAACTGGCTAGCGTAGCACATGATAAGGGATAATATTATATCTAAATAAAGACATTGTGACAAAAGTGAACTTAGTTTTTAAGTATACCTAAATGAATGCCTATAATATACAATACTCATACGCACACCGAAAAATTTTGTTTTTCAAAAGTTTAAGTTGAAAATCGTTTTGAACATTATTCTACTATAACCGTTTCCAGCCTCGCATTAACTTTCCTAAATTAATCATAGTTGGCCAGGCTATACTGAATTAAAGTCCAATAATGCATACTCGAATTAGTTATACCAGTAGTATTGTTAGGGTGCAAAGTCATGCTTGGATGTAATGTTTTAGGCTTTCCTCTTTGTATGTGTAAATGGGTTGAGTCTTTCCTATAAATAGGAAGTGAGTGACTCCCATTATGTAAGATTCAATTTGGAGTGTTAGACTAGAGAGAGAATTTGTATACAAACCCATTTGTATAATCTTTCTAGATCTAATAAGAGCTTACAAAGATTTATTTACTCCTTGTGTTCTTGAATTTGTATGATGAATTACTAGATCTTTCTAATTCCGCACATGCCATCAAAATCAACACCACTACATTTGGTATCAGAGCGGGTGTTCTTGATTTCATCAAGAATTGATCCTTGATGGCGATTTTGATTTAGTGATTCATTTTTTGATCATGGATCTTCGTGATTAGAAAGGGTTGTGTGTTCTAGAAGTCGAATTTTTCCTTGATTTGATCCATAATTCGACTTTCTCTCTCTAGAATACTTGTTTGTGTTACTTTCTCTTTTTAGAAAACCCATTCATAATCACTTTCTCTCTCTAGAAATTTTCAAGTTCTTGTGATCATGGTGGATTTGCGATATGATTCTTGGATTGTGATCGTTGAAGATATCAAATACAAGGTCAATGAAAATCAATTTTATGGGTTGGTGTTAAGCAAATTGATTTCATGGGGTAATTTGGTTTCTTATGGAGATTTGAAGGATGATAATGGAAGCTTGCTTTTTCAACCACTTTGTAAGATTGTATGGTTGAATAAAATTGCATTGTCCATATTAGTTCGTAGCAAAAATCAAAAGGAAGGAGAAGAAAGAGATTTGTTCAATAAGAAATATGTTTCTCTTATTGAAGACCCAAATGATCTTCGTGCTCTTAAGTTTGTTGAAGTTCTTGACAATGGAGTTCAATGTGATGTTCTTGATGTTCAAGAAAAAGGAGTTCAAATTGATTCTCATGATGAAAAAGATTTTTACTCGATTGGAGTTCAAACCGATGATATTTTGTGGTCTTGTGATTCGTTTGAAGGAATGATTCCTTATCGGAAGCTAATGAGCCGAGAAATTCACAAGTATCAAACTCCAAAAGATTTGATTCAAATTCACAAAGTTGAAGTTGTTAAAAGTGGGTTTGTTCATGAAGTCAAGTCTTCAAGATGCAAAAAGATGAGAAAGAAAAAGAAGAGGAAGATTAATCAGAAAAATAAGCGGGTTTACTCACAAAAATCGTCAAACGTTGTGAAGCCGAAATCCGTGAGGCAAATTTGGGTTCCAAAGTAACAATCTCCAAGTGTTGAATTGAATTTGAAGTCAAAACCCAAAAGTGTTGGTGGTTCTTTTGAAGATGTTCTTGGATCGACGAAGAACACGAAGAACGAGTTGTACATCTCGCATGGTGGGTGGTACAATGTTCGATTTGGAGATTTTCTCATTCCAACAAAAGAACTATGATCTTCCAAATTTGATTTGTTCGTTGAAAACGGAACTCGATTCGTCAAAAAGGTATCACAAATTCTCAAATGGATTCCAAAACGTCCATGATTTTGATTCGTGTTTTACGTTTTTAATTTTTGATTATTTTGACTCGTTGGATCAAATTTTTTTTAAAAACTCATTTGTTATGATCCAATAATTTTTTCGTTGATCAAAGTACGATCCAATCTCATATTTGTTTGTTCGACTCGATTTTACAATTGTACGTTTGAATCGAGATTTCAGCCCAAAATTCATTATGATCCATTTATTTTTGATTTAGCCAAAATTTTTGACATCTTACTGTTCATAAATGAACTTGGAGCCCAATTCATATTCTTATTTGATAATTTCGATATGTGGTAATCAATAGCCAAATATTTCGTTTGCTTATGATCCAGTTTACGAATCTGTCACTGTTCATTAAAATTGAACCCCAACTTTATTTCAATTCAATATCTTATTTTGATGAGCCCAAAATTCATTCCGTATTGATCGAAAATTCAATAGTCGGTCAATTTTTTTTGAGTTGAAATCCTAAATCGGTAATTGTTTACTCTTTCGTTCACGGCATCAATTCTATTTGTATTATCGATTTTACAACATCTTCAAATCGTGTTCTTCATCAATGTATTTTCGTGCTCTTATATGGAAATTGATTTTGGAGATTGTTAAAACTGATTGATTGGATAATCGATTTTGATGTTGATTTGAGTCGGAACTTATTTTTGATAATGTTGAAGAAGTATCGATAGTCAACAAAAGAGAAAATCGAAAAGTCAAAGTTTGCTTATTTTGAATCTTGGTCAAAATTGATTGAATTGTTCTTGATTTGAAGTATCCGGATGTTCGATTGATGATTTTGAGGAAACAAAGTGTGAAATTGAAGTTTAATTTCGAAAGCGATTGGGATCGTGTTCTTGATAACGACGACTGTGATATTCGACACTAGGGAGTTGATTTAGAAATCGATGGATGATTTTAGCTAATGGATTGATTTCGAATGAGTAACAACAAAGTTTAGTTGTTGATTTCAACTGATTAAAGGCATGACGATGTCAAAATTGGAACATAATGGTTTACAATCAAATGTTTGTAAGTAGATGTGCAACAGGCCGAATTTGCTTGGGTTTGATATCGATGCGTTAAAAGTGAAGTATGGTTTTGAGTCGATATTGACGAACTGTTGGGTTGCATAACAGAAAACGACATGTGTTGCATTTTGGAATCAGTCGATGTTGGGATCAAGAGATTGGAAGGTCGAAGTTTTTGGGTACAAGAGTCGATAGTCGATTTTTTTTTGAAAGAACAAAGCTTTTTTTCCTTAAATGTTGAAGATCTTGGGTTACTAACGAAGCTTTTGATTTAATGTCGAAAATTTGGGTTTGGAAGAAATATAAGGAACGAAGAACTGTAAGTGTTGATGATTTGGGGTCGACTAGGAATGATGATGTACGAAGGGTTGAAGCCTATACTTGGAATTGAATGGTCCAAATTATAATCGAATGATGTTTGGGATTTGAACGAAGGGGTAATATTAACGAAGGGGTGGTTGTTTAGAAAATATACGAAAGAGAGAAAGAAAGAGTCTTCGTACGAAGGGTTGAGAAAAAAAATCTTTCGTAAGTTACTGGTTCAAGTCAGAAAAAGTCTTCGTACTTTCAAGTCTTGGTTTCCGTGTAATTGGGAAGAAACAAAAATGTTTCAAAATTAGACCTTGCAATTTCGAAAACATGGCAAAATTGGTCCAGATTCAAATTTGGAGCAAAACTTGATGAGAATACAGAATTTTCTAAGTGAGTTCCTACAGTTTCGAAAAGTTGGCAGAAAATACCCAACTTCGAATTTGCAGTAAAAAGCTGAGAAATTGAAGAATTTTACAGTTCTGATCCCTGCAGTTTGTGCGAATTTATATTTTCTACCCAGTTTCACAAATGGGGGAGAATTTCGCATATTTGACTATTTTTGGCGCAACGGGTCCCTGCAAGTTTCAGAAAGTGACAATTTCTACCCGGTTTTTGAAAAATCTTGCAACTTTCACCCAAAAAGTCAAAAATTTTCATAAATTGAAAATTTTTATTGCTTTTTCGTGATTGTTTTTCCGTGCAAGATTTTTGGTGATTCATTTTTGGTACACATCAAGGGGGAATATTGTGAAGACTATTCATCGGGCGCTTCTCATCCTTAGTGGGTTTTATAATCATTTTTTGATTATAAAAAGGGGGAGAATGATGGGTATTCGAAGCTTCTCGGGTTTGTTGAATATTCATTTGCGGATTTGAAGACCGGTGTTACTTCGAGGGGGAGTTTGGTCTTGATTGTGCTAGCTCGTTGGAGATTAAAGCTGGACATCCAATCCTAACTTTGAGGGGGAGAATGTTAGGGTGCAAAGTCATGCTTGGATGTAATGTTTTAGGCTTTCCTCTTTGTATGTGTAAATGGGTTGAGTCTTTCCTATAAATAGGAAGTGAGTGACTCCCATTATGTAAGATTCAATTTGGAGTGTTAGATTAGAGAGAGAATTTGTATACAAACTCATTTGTATAATCTTTCTAGATCTAATAAGAGCTTACAAAGATTTATTTACTCCTTGTGTTCTTGAATTTGTATGATGAATTACTAGATCTTTCTAATTCCGCACATGCCATCAAAATCAACACCACTACAAGTATGTTCAGTATTTTAAAAATATTTTGAAATTTTTTTTTGGCTATAGCTGTGGTGGTCCAAAAGAAAACCGACATGCTCTATAACCCTCAGCTCTGATACCATTTATGTCACACCCCGCCAAAGCGGAAATACGGGGTGTGACACTACAAAGGGTTTCATAGCAAAAGTTAAAAGAGAACATCAACCATAGTATTAAAAATCATTACAAATTTACAATGAGTTAGAACAACTTTTTAAAAGAAATTACAAGGTATATAAAAGACAACACATGTGAATGCTCGTACAAGTGATGTGTCTCTATGTGCCACTTACTCAATGATTCTTGAAAAAGCATATAAAATGAGCGTCAACTATAAAAATAATTGGTGAGTATACAAGTTTATAAAAATATTGGCTTCATGAATCATAATCAAAGTTTTGATAGAAGTTTCCATAAATAAAAGTAGATTGCTAAAATGAGTAAATAAGTTCGCATAAACAAAGTTCGTTGTCATCATGAGAAATAAGGTACATTGCCAAAATAAGATGCAAAGTTCATATTCTCATTGGAAATATAATTTGTTGCTAAAATAAGTAAACAAGTTTCATTGCTAAAACAAGTATACAAGTTTCGTTGCTAAAATGAGTATACAAGTTTCACTGCTAAAATGAGTATACAAGTTTCGTTGCTAAAATGAGTATACAAGTTTCGTTGTTAAAATGCGATGTAAGATTCGTAAGTGCATCAAGCTTCCATTCATGAGTTCACAACCCAAGTATAATGACGGAATCGTGCCCTATTGACTATTATGTGTATCGCAAACATAGTGTATAAAATGGTAAAATATACTCAAGCGAATCGAGTGAGTGAGTAGTTGTCTACCTCCTAATAGCGCTATCCATAATGACCATGGGCTCAAAAGAGTTAATGAGTTGTGTCAAATGTTTCTAGGGACTTAACCGCGATACAATCCTAATGAATTAAAGTAACATACAAATACATGCAAAATATATCAACCAAGTTTATACGAGTCAAAATAAATACAACGAACATAAATAGTTTAGGACATGCTTTTCCACCCCAAAAAATTTAAAACCGAAAATTGGGGGAGCATGAATACTCACAATGATACATGAAGGTATTTGTGATGCCTTGAGCTAACTTCACTCACGTCCTACTATCGATTCCCTATGATAAGGCTACACACTAGTAAGTCTCTAGTCGAAAATCTAACACTAATATACTTATTTTCTACAATAGAATTATGTCACTATTGTGTCAGAATTAGGTTTTGTATAAAAGATTTTTCTGAAAATTTGTAGTTCCATATACCAATTGACTTATTAACATTTGCAAGTGACAAATCCCATTTTGTGTTATTGTTTGAAATGCATTTTAGCACTTTTGGAAGGGCTTTACAAACTAAACATCCAAAACTAAATCAAATCAGGTCAAAAAGTTTACAATCTTTTTATTTCAATTCTAACTATAATTTAGAACCATCATGTAATTTTTCATGATTTTTAAATCTGTTTAACTGTTTTTCCACCATTTAATTCCTTGAAAACTTCCTAAAATCATGAAAAATAATAAATAGTTAATACAATTGCCCAATCTTTTTGTAAAAGTGTTATACAATTTATATATATATATATATATATATATATATATATATATATATATATATATAAAACCTGGTCAAATACTCAAATTTATTTTCAGACAGTTTAACTTGATTTTATGATTTTTTGTTAATTTTTAATATTAAAAATGAAAATAAATACTAAACTATTTAAAAAAATGCCCAAACTTCTTATTTATGACTAATCTATAATACACGATGTTATGGAATTTTTTTATAATTTTTAGATTAGTTTAACTCTTTTCCCTGATTTATTCTCATAAATGAACATTAATTCATGAAAAATTAGCAAACAGTAAGAGAAATTCATTAAACCTTTTATTCGCGATTAGTATGTAATATAAAATATTCTGGTAAAGTTTTTTTTAATTTTAGGATAGTGTAGCTATTTTTCATTAATTTAATCCCTTAAACATTCATTAAATCTCGAAAAATAATAAATTCTCTTAGAAAACCTGAAAAGTTTTTCATGGAGAAATGCAAAAATTATGAAATATGGCTTTGGACATTCATAACTGTATTTTGCTATTTATTTCTCTTCAACAAAAAATAAATTAGAAATCAATAGAAAACAACCTTAAAAATGCATACAACTTCATTAAAGCTCTTTCCTCGGTGTGTAGGTGATACCCGAATTTTACCAGAATTTATTAATCATCAAAAGTATTTTATATGAATTGTTGCTCTATTTTCTTGAAAAAAAATACAATAAATAGAGAAAAATGAGTTATTTTCTGAAAATTTCCAGATCAACTTATTTTGTTGTTTGGATTCTAGGAAAAATCCAATTTGAGCAGAAAAGAAGTTTTATATATTTATTTATGAATAAATCATTTATGAGCATTCTTAACAGTGCACTTTGGTAATCAAGCCTTTAAGCTTGATATTCATCACATGCATTATGATTTGAAGACAATGAATGAACTTAATTTTTTCTAAATGATATTTATAAATGAACAAATTGAATTCATGTGGTTTTGGATCGTTAAAACTTGTAAAGCTTAAGTTGATGGATTTGATTTAGCTTTTGATTATTGAATTTCACCTTCTAACAACATGCATGTTGTTTTTTGGGTGAAATCCTACTAGGGATGAAAGTGGGTCCAAACCCGGACCGGTTGGACCCGGACCCGGAAAACCCAGAACGGGTTAACGGTATTTTTTATAACCGGAAACCAAACCGATATATAGGAACCGGTTCCGGTTCGATACCAGGTAAAATGGGTCTAGAACCGGAAAAACCGAAAACATCAAAGTGGGTAGGTTGGAACCGGATAAAGTGGGTTTAGAACCAGAAAAACCGGAATTTTTTGGTAATTACTTATTACTTAGTGAGTTGAACTTTGAAAATTTTCATATTGATATCACGACTTTGGGGGACTGTAACTCATTAAATATGAAACCAAAATTAACAAAACTATAACCTAAAATCATGTACAAACTCTAAAATACACTCTGAGAAAAACCGCATGTCAATCTAACTTTAAACGAATGAGATATTGTAACGACTCGATTCTCAGGTATTGATTTATGTTGAATCTTTTTGGTCTTTGGGTCTACTCGACGAGTTGGCTGCCCTACTCGTCGAGTAGTAGCGGGATGGTCCACGCGTTTTAGTGGCCTACTCGTCGAGTCCAAGAAAGGACTCGACGAGTAGGAGCTGGCAGATGAAACCCTAAATTTCGAGGCCTTTCACCCTATTTAAAGGATCATTGGCCTCCCCCAGCCTCCCCTTTACAGCCTCTTGTCTCTCTTTAACCCTAACTCCAGTGTGTGTGTGTTCTTCTGAGAGTTTAAGCTCGAAGGAAGGATTTTGGGAAGGAATCACTTGGGAAAACAAGCTAGTTGAAGCAAGATTTCGTGGGATTCAAGTTCTGCATCAGCAAGCACTCTCTTGAAGGTACTAGATCGTTTTCCTTGGCCCATTTTCTCCTAAACCCCTTTTGCATGAGTTTTTAAGAAAGGTTTCTCGTACTTAAGCCGAGATTTGAAGTTGTAACTTCAGATCTGCACTCCCCTTGGCTTCTAGATTCATAAAATCATCAGCTTTGCCTAGTATGAGCTTTCCCTCAAGGATGTGACCTCATTGCAAGCTTAGTTTTGTCATTTTAGGGGCTTAAAGCCTTACATGCACGTGAAGTTTGCAACTTTACGTGATAAACATGCCTAAGGAAGTTGGATCTGCAATTTGGGGCCTTGGCATGGATTAAAAAGTGTCTACATGGTTAAAGGGCTGAAGGGACTCGGTGAGTCGCATAGTCGACTTGGCGAGTCATATAAATATGGGCATGAACCCGACGAGTTGGATGAACAACTCAGCGAGTCCGATTAATATTGTCGTAGACTCGACGAGTTGTATGAACAACTCGGCGAGTAGGTTAAGGTTTTCCCAATTGATGGATGCGTGTGAACTTGTCGAGTTGCATGAAGGAAACTCGATGAGTGGCCTTAGAGTTTCGATCGCAAACCTTAGGAACTCAACGAGTCACTCTTGTGACTCGGCGAGTGGACGAGTATCTCAAGGAACTCGATGAGTAGCTAAGTATACTCGACGAGTTAGGGTCAACACGGAGTGTTGACCTGACTGTTGACTTTGACTTTAACCAGGGGTTGACTAGTTGACTTACGGGGTACCTTGAAAGGTTGAGAACTTACGAGTATGGTTATATTATGATAATAGGTGGTGGAGTTCGTGGCAGTGATACGAGAGTTGGAGTTTATCTACCGAGTCAACATTTGCAAGGTGAGTTATCCTCACTATACTAAGGGGTCTAAGGCACCAAGGCTGGCCCATTGGATATGTTATCCTAGCAGTGTTAGATGTTGAGTATGAGTTAGGGTTTCATGCTAGTGGTTATGCCAGTTAGGTGGGCCTGTAGGACTACCTGTGTTATTATATGTTCTCTGTATTCTTAGTAGTTATATCACTATATGTTGATATGTTATGTGGGATGGGTTGAGGTCAGACTGCTTTGTGCGGTAATCCAACAAACCCGAGTGCATTCCAGTTACGGGCTAAGGGAGTCTCGTATTGTGGGCTCGATGGCAAGCCAGATGTAAGCTGTGGGCGGGAATCAATCCAGACTCACACTGTGGGCCCGGGGGGGGGGTAATCCAGTTTGTAAAGTTGTGGACCCATTACATGCTTCTCAGTTTGTCATGATATTGTTGACTTGGTTACATGGATTGTATGTTTATTGGTATTTTGGGGGAACTTACTAAGCTTTCGGGCTTAAAGTTTCTGTTTATTGTTTCAGGTACATCCGGGGATCGTGGCAAGGAAAAGCGGTGATCTTACCACTCCTCATTTTGATGATTTTGTTTCTGGGATACACTGATATAAAATATTTTGGAAACATGTTTTGTAATAAATAGTTAATTTGGAAAGCATTTTAAAATTTTTAAATTGGCTTGATTTTCATGGGTGTTACAAGTTGGTATCAGAGCCTTGGTTTGAGTGAATTGGAGGAACATTCGTGTGAATCCAGTCTCAAATCAAGGAAAGGTTTCCAAAATGATTTCTAAAATGGTTTTCAAATTGAGTAACGGAGGATGTAGGGCATACGATCAGCCAGAGCCAGTAAGTAGACCCTAAAATACCATACAATTATTTGATTATGTGATATGTTAGAACAGCATGCTAGTACTAGGCTAGGGATCTTCAGGAATTGCATGATAGAATTTCCTGATTACATGATGCCTGCTAGCCTAGGGTTTTCCTTATATGAGATTGACATCATTACTGTAGTTACTTGTGTATACAACACGGTTGTATATAACCAAGATCTTATAGCCTAAGAATGTTTAATTCGACCTTAGGGTAGGATCGGATATTCGAAAGTCTATAGGGTCCAGTGTTATGTATGGCTAGAAAACACTAGTACTGTAGGGTTGAAGGAAGTTTCATGGATGGGTGGGTAGTGAGAAGCTGTACTACTGAAACATAGGACCTATACGCGTAGCAAAGAAGTCACAACCCCTAGGGTTTAGGCGGGAGTTGGTCCCCCATTTTTATGCGATCAGATGATATATGTTGGTATGTTTCAGCATGGTGATGACGAGACGTTTTGTGACTGCATCCGGGTCGGGATCAGGATCAGGGTACGAATGCCAGGAGGTGCCGGTAGCACCTGAGCCTGTGGTACAGATGGGGACGGATGAGCTAGACGCCAGGATTCGAGAGGTCTTGCATGATGAGGTTGCCACTTTGTTCTGGGCACATCTACTGGAGATGTTTAGGTCTATTAAGACCACTATGGTTGAGTACTTTGACGAGCGTTACACAGCCCTTGCAGAGACGGCTGTTGCCGCAGCTGTATCAGCTTTAACTGCGGCAGGAGGAGGGGGAGATGGACGAAGTTTCCAGTACCGGGACTTTGATAACACGAAGCCCCTGACATTTGATGGTACTCAGGATGTGATTAGAGCTATGAGGTGGTTCTCTGACGCTGATGGTTGTTTCTTCACGTGTTTCTGTCCTACTGACCAAAAGGTCAGATGTGTCATGAACCTGTTGAGGCTAGGGGCCAAGGATTGGTGGAGATTGACAACTAGATTATACACTGATGATCAGAGAGCTACTGTTACATGGGAGCAGTTCAGAGAGTTGTTCCGCACCCGCTATGTTCTATGGGTGGAGGGGGAGCGGTTAGCTCAGGAGTTTTTGAGTTTGAGGCAGGATGGAGAGTCGGTGATGAAGATCACCCGTATGTTCACATAGAGGGCGATGTTCTGCCCGGAGTTTTCTTCCGATCAGGCTCAGATGAATGGTTATGTAAGCATGCTCAAGACTGACATCCGTCAGTTTGTGTTTACCCATCGATGAGATACTCTGTTGGAGTTGCAGGAGGCCGCTAGGCGGCGTGAGTTGGAGATCGAGCTGTAGTTGAGGGAGTAGCGTCCGGCCCCGGCACAGTCTCAGCCAGCACCGAAGCGGTCTAAGACCGCTGATTCTTGGACTGGGGGTTAGCAGAGCCGCACATGTGGGAAGTGAGGTAGGAGTCATTCTGGAGTATGTCGAGCGGGTAGCAGATGCCACAGGTGTGGTAAGGAGGGGTATTATGCTAAGGTTTGTCGCCAGGGCACCCCAGTTTTGGGTATGAAGTTGTGCTACCACTGTGATCAGGTTGGCCATGTGAAGGCCAAATTCCCTTTGCTAGCCGCCAAGCCGGCGCAGGTTCCAACGCCATCTACTTTGAGGATTGCTGATGGGAGGCCTCTGAAGGCTCAGGGGCGTGATTTCCAGCTTATGATAGAGGAGGCCAGAGCAGCACCGGATGTGGTTGTTGGTATGTTTCTCTCCTTTACCTTATTTATTATATATGTGTTACGCTTATATGTGATACATGTGCGTAGGTACGTTTTTAGTAAACTCCTTGCCTTCTTTGGTATTATTTGACTCGGGGAGGAGTCAGTCTTTCGTTTCTCAGACGTTTAGTAGGGGGTTTGGTGTGCCAGCTGACGAGCTAGAGTGTCCGTTGCGAGTTTCTATCGCCAACAAACATGGAGTTTCTGCTTCTTCGGTCTACCGAGGATGTCGGTTGGAGATTTTTGGAGTGGTCTTTCCGATAGATTTGATTCTGATTCCCATGGGGGAACTATGCGTGATTGTGGGTATGGATTGGCTTAGTCGCTTCGATGCCATGATAGATTGCGAGGGCCAGCAAGTGGTGGTTCAAACCCCAAGTGGGGGAGAACTGATTGTATATGGCGAGGGCACCAGAGCGGGGTCGGGGTTCTGTTCAGCCGCCAGAGCTCGACAGTATATTCAGCACGCATGTGCGGGATACCTAACGTGCGTGGTAGATACGCGGTTTGGAGACCAGACTTCAGTTTCAGAGGTTCCAATGGTGAGAGAGTATGCCGACGAGTTTCTGGAGGATTTTCCTGGGATACCTCCGGAGAGGTAGGTCGAGTTCCGGATCGACCTGGTGCTGGGTGCGGCTCCTATTGCCAAGGCGTCATACCGTTTGGTGACACCTGAGATGTACGAGTTGTGTTCACAGCTGCAGGAACTGTTGGGCAAGCATTTCATTCAACCTAGCAGTTCTCCATGGGGAGCACCGATCCTCTTCATTAGGAAGAAGGATGGATCGCACCGGATGTTCATTGACTATAGGGAGTTGAACAAGTTGACGGTGAAGAACCATTATCCACTCCCAAGGATAGATGAGATCTTCGATCAGTTACAGGGTGCATCTTGGTTCTCCATGGTTGACTTGAGATCGGGATATCATCAGGTCCGGGTTAGAGAAGAGTACGTGGAGAAGACCGCGTTTCAGACTCGTTATGGTCAATACAAGTTCGTGGTGATGCCGTTTGGGCTCACCAACGCACCGACAATATTCATGGACCTGATGAACCGGTTCTGCAGACCGATGCTTGATCGCTCGATCATTGTGTTCATAGATGATATCTTGGTGTATTCCAAGACCCGAGAGCAGCACGGGGAGCACCTCAGGGAGTTGTTGGAAGTTTTGAGATGAGAACGGTTGTATGCCAAGCTCTCAAAGTGTGAGTTTTGGTTACGAGAGGTCCAGTTCCTCGGACATCTCGTTAACCAGGAGGGGATTTTGGTCGACCCGGCCAAAATCAAGGCAGTTATGCAGTAGGAGGTGCCAAGGTCTCCTTCGGATATCAGGATTTTCTGGGGTTAGTAGGGTGTTACCGGAGATTTATTCGAGACTTCTCCAAGATTTTAGTACCCCTCACTCGTCTAACGAGGAAGGGGGTGGATTTTCGGTGGGGCCTCGAGCAGCAAAGGGCGTTTGAGACCCTCTGACGGTGCTTGTGTGAGGCTCCAGTTTGGACACTCCCAGAGGGAGTAGAGGATTTTGTGGTGTTATGTGATGCATCCATCATATGTCTAGTGGCGATCCTCATGCAGAGAGGATGAGTGATACCCTATGCATCGCGGCACCTGAAGCTGCATGAGACGAGATAGCCTACACATGATCTGGAGTTGGGAACGGTGGTTTTCGCTCTCAAGATTTGGAGGCATTATCTATATGGGTTTCGCTATACCATATACACGGATCAAAAGAGTTTGAGACACATCATGGATCAGCCGAACCTGAATATGAGACAACGCAGGTGGTTAGATGTAGTCAAGGACTACGATTGTGAGATCCTTAACCACCCTGGTAAAGCGAATGTGGTTGCGGACGCTTTGAGCCACAAGTCAGTTGTGTCTTCCACCCCAGCAAAGTGTATGAGGATAGCGGTGGATTCCCCGCTAGTGAGTTTGATCACAGATGCCCAGGCTGAGGGCATACGACCAGAGAACTGGAAGATGGAAAGGATCAAGGGAGAAAGCGATCGGTTTGTTAAGGATAGTCGGGGATTATTGACCTGATGTGGTCGCGTTTGGGTTCCGATGACTGGTGGAGTCAGGCAGACAGTGATGGAGGAGGCTCATAAGTCTCATTTTTCCATACACCCGGAAGCCACCAAGATCTACCGAGATCTGAGTTTGAGTTACTAGTGGCCATGTATGAAGCGAGAAATCGCTTGGTATGTCGAGAGGTGCTTGACCTGTAGGATGGTTAAGGCTGAGCATCAGAGGCCGCATGGCAAGCTACAACCTCTGGAGATCCCCATGTGGAAATGGGACCAGATCACGATGGATTTCATCACAAAGCTGCCAAGGACAGCGAAAGGGTTCGACACTATATGGGTGATTGTGGATCAATTGACCAAGAGTGCTCATTTCTTGGCGATATGTGAGAGCTCTTCGGCCGAGAGGTTGACCGACATATATGTCAGCGAGATCGTTGCTCGCCACGAGATTTCGGTCTCCATTGTCTCAGACCGAGATGTTAGATTTACCTCCCGTTTCTAGCAGAAGTTCCACGAGGAACTGGGCACACGCTTGCACTTTAGCACAACGTTTCATCCGCAGACAGACGGTTAGAGTGAGCAGACCATTCAGACTCTCGAGGATATGTTGAGGGCGTGTGTCATTGATTTCAATGGGATTTAAGATTCCCACCTACCTCTTGCAGAGTTTGCTTACAACAACAACTACCACTCTAGCATTGGCGCCCCGCATTTTGAGTTATTGTATGGGCGCAAATGTCGCACCCGGTTTGTTAGGGTGAGGTTGGACACCGAGTGATAGGACGAACGGAGGTAGTCCTACAGACTACCGAGAAGATTCAGCAGATTAGGTAGCGACTGCAGACCGCTCAGAGTCGGCAGAAGAGTTGCGCCGATAGACGTCGGTCTGAGTTAGAGTTTCAGGTAGGTGATATGGTGCTCCTGAAGGTCTTGCCCAGGAAGGGTGTGATTCGCTTCAGGAAGCGGGGGAAATTGGGTCCCCGATACATTGGACCATTCAGGGTCCCTGCCAGGGTCGGCAAGGTGGTGTATAGGCTAGAGCTCTCGGAGGAGCTTATTCAGATCCACAACACTTTCCACGTTTCGCAACTGTGGAAGTGCATTGTGGATCAGGAGGCAGTGGTTCCATTGGATGATATTCATGTTGATGAGCGCCTGAATTACGTAGAGAGGCCTGTGGCCATACTTGAAAGGAAGACAAAAGTCTTGCAGAATAAGGAGATACCTTTGGCGAAGGTACAGTGGGAGCATCAGAAGGGATCTGAGTGGACGTGGGAGTCGGAGGCAGAGATGTGGGAGCATTACCCGACATTGTTCATTGCACCAGACTTCGAGGGTGAAGCCTAATTCAAGTGGGGGAGAGTTGTAATTCCCCGATTCTTAGGTATTGGTTTATGTTGAATCTTTTTGGTCTTTGGGTCTACTTGACGAGTTGGCCACCCTACTCGTCGAGTAGTAGCGGGATGGTCCACACGTTTTAGGGACCTACTCGGCGAGTCCAAGAAGGGACTCGACGAGTAGGAGCTGGCAGATGAAACCCTAAATTTTGGGGCATTTCACCATATTTAAAGGATCATTGGCCTCCCCCAGCCTCCCCTTTACAGCCTCTTGTCTCTCTTTAACCCTAACTCAAGTGTGTGTGTGTGTGTCTTCTTTGGAGAGTTTAAGCTTGGAGGAAGGATTTGAAGGGTTATAAGCATTCTAACACTTCCTAAGTGTACATGCAACCCTAATAACCTTAGATCTATGTTTTTCTAATTCTCATGCAAAGTTGATTTCCAAGGTTATGATCCTATCTAGCATACATGGGGAACAATTTTAACTTGAATGAAAGATAGAACTACATACCTTGTTGTTGATTTTGATCCTTGAAACCTTGTGAGCCTAGCACCCCAAGTGTGATGCCTCAAATGCTTCACACAACACCAAATGCTATGGAGTAAACTTGGAGAGAACGTATAACACTCTAAAAATCGGATCTAGCCCTCAAGAATGCATGTGTAGCCGATTTTGGGAGAAACGTGAGCTTAATATAGTGTTGACACATTTAGGGTTACACCATGTAAACCCTAATGTGTCATGACTCTTCATTTCCATGACCAATGGGTTTGTAACTCCCATGGAGCCTCCATGGAGCATCCTATGGGATTAACCCAACTTGATTATCCATGGAGCCTCTTAGCCCACTATACAAGTTATGGATGATTTACATAATCAACCCATATATTTAATTAGTTATCTTTTTGATCACTTAATTAATTCTTGATCAAACTAATTAAATAATATTATTAATATATTAGAACTTATAATATATTAATAAACCACAAGTGTTATTTCTCTTATTTAGTCTATCTAATTGCATGGTGCCATGCAACCCAAATGGACCATGCTGGGTCGGGTCAAGTACATACCAGAAATAGTTATGGACTTAGGCACCTTATCCAACAGTCTCCCACTTGGATAAGTCTAATAACTATAACTGCAAGTATAACTTCAGGAACCGATTGGCAATCGTAGCTCTTTTCAAGGTTTCTCGGAACTAAGAAGATGATGGTACGCCATTTCAGATAAGGGATCATAAAATCCTCTATTCTTAGATATCAGCCGGAAAAATACATGGAACAATGTCTTACTTTTGTCCAGCAGTTTGTTTCCCGATTTCCGATTTGTTTGACATAGAACTTAATTGAACACATCAACTTAGTTCTGACCGGGCCCGGTACATAGGTCAAAACAAAATCATCGAGGGGCCAGATATCAGCTTCTAATCCAAGAAGGAACAGATAAACTTCGACTCATATGCTCGTTCTACTACTTGTTAAATTACACACAAACGCACGTTTTATAACATCGAGTTACCAATGGGTTTTCGCACGATCAATGCATAATTACCTCATAGTTAACAAGTCATATCTCTAGGTTTGAAGACTTATATGATATTACCGTCTCGCAATCACTCGAGATAAATTCCATGAAGTGATACCAACGAGTGTGGGTTGAATCGAATACTCAGAACTTATGAGTACTCATGAGTGTTGAGGCCATGTTCAACACCTTAGACCTCTACAACCAACTCATGACAGTCTTAATTCATATCTACTCCCGACATATGACCGACTGTGGATAATTTGAATAATATGTAGAAACACAACATAAATATTCAGGAAGTCAAAACATGCAAAAGAAATAATAGTAAACGATTGACAAAAGAGAGCAACACTTTACTCATGAATAAACACAACTTTTATTCATCATCAAATGTCAAAGACATTTTACATATTTCAGAATCATCTAACTACTAAAACTTATATCATCCTTCAGCCCTATGCTCCTAGCATGCTGGAGATGCTTAACCCTACCCAGTCCCTTCATGAGGGGATCTGCCAGGTTCTCATCTGATGATACCCTCTTTGCCACGAGGAGTCCTTCTTCTATACGATGTATGATGAAATGATATTTTTTTTGTCAATTTGTCTGGATCTCCCATGATCCCTTGGTTCCTTTGCTAAGGCAACTACACTTTCACTATCATAGAAAATCTCTATGGGCTTCGATATGGCTGGTACAACTCCAAGGTCTCCAATGAAGTTCTTTAGCCATATAGCTTCCTTTGCCGCCTCGCTTGTCGCTATATACTCTAATTCGCAAGTTGAATCAGCCACTGTCTCCTGCTTGGAACTTTTTCAAGAGATTGCTCCTCCATTTAAGGTAAAGACCCAACCCGACTGAGAGTGGAAATTATCCCTATCAGTCTGGAAGCTAGCATCACTATACCCTACAACCCTCAAGTCATTACTCCCACCAAGGGTAAGGACCCAGTCCTTAGTCCTCTGCAGGTACTTGAGAATGTTCTTTACCGCTGTCCAGTGAGCCTTACCAGGGTTCCCCTGATATATGCTAACCATGCTTAATGCAAAGGCTACATCAGGACGAGTACAGGTCATAGCATACATGATCGAGCCTACTGCCGAAGCATAAGGTACACGACTCATTTCAGCTATCTCTATCTCAGTACTCGGGCTCTGAGTCTTACTCAGTCTAGTGTTACTCTGGATGGGTAACTCTCCTTTCTTGGAATCTTGCATGCTGAATCTCTTCAGCACCTTATCCAAGTATGTACTCTGACTAAGTCCAATTCGTCTTTTACTCCGGTCTCTCAAAATCCTTATCCCTAGAATATAGGCAGCCTCTCCAAGGTCCTTCATAGCGAAACACTTCCCAAGCCAGGACTTAACTTCCTGCAGAGTTGGGATGTCATTTCCTATGAGTAGTATGTCATCCACATACAATACCAAAAAACTAACTATACTCCAACTAGCCTTGACATATACACAAGATTCATCTTCACTTCTCGAAAAACCAAACTCTTTGACTTTCTCATCAAAGCAAAGATTCCATCTATGAGGTGCTTGCTTTAATCCATAAATGGATTTCTCTAGCTTACACACTCTATTAGGGTACTCTGTGCTGAAAAAACCCTCTGGATGATTCATGTAACCATCCTCAGCCAACTTTCCATTAAGGAAAGCGGTTTTGACATCCATTTGCCATATTTCATAGTCATGAAATGCAGCTATGGCTAACAATACCCTAATAGACTTAATCTTGGCTACTGGTGAAAAGGTCTCATCATAATCAACTCCTGGAGTTTGAGAAAAGCCCTTTGCAACCAGTCGTGCCTTATAGGTGTGTACATTACCATCCATGTTGGTCTTCTTCTTGAAGATCCATTTTCACCCAATTGTCTTACGACCTGGTACATTGTCAACCAAGTCCCAGACCTGATTGTCATACATGGATTGTATCTCGCTATTCATTGCCTCTTTCCATTAAGCAGACTCGGGGCCTGCCATGGCTTCCGCATAGCTGTTAGGTTCATCCAGACCTATCAGTGTCTCATCGCTGATAAGTGTACCACCTTCCACAATAATATGGAATCCATAGTAATGCTTAGGTACATTCCTAACCCTTATGGAATGCCTCAGAGGTACAATTAGAGGTACAACAAGAGTTTCCTCCTCAAGTTGGCTGCTAGGGCTTGAGGTTCCTTCACCATATGACTCTTGAAGTTCTTCGAGGTTAATTATCCTCCCACTGTCTCCTTGGCTTATGAACTCTCTCTCTCTCTCTCTCAAGACAGCCCTCCTTGCTACGAAGACCACATTCTCACTAGGTCTGTAGAAGAGGTAACCAAAGGATTTTTGTGGGTAGCCGTTGAAAATACACCTCTCACTTCGAGCTTCGAGCTTGTCATGAGTCTCACATCTCACAAAAGCATCACAACCCCAAACCTTGATGTAGGCTAGACTAGGAACTTTTCCAGTCCACATCTCGTGAGGTGTTTTGGCAACCTTCTTTGTAGGAACCAGATTAAAGATATGGGTTGCAGTCTCTAAGGCATACCCCCAAAATGAGATTGGTAGCGAAGCTCGACTCATCATGGAACGAACCATATCCAGCAAGGTTCGATTACGCCTCTCAGCCACACCATTCAACTGTGGTGTCCTGGGAGGTGTCAATTATGAGACAATCCCACATTCCCTAAGATAGTCGAGGAACTCGGTACTAAGATACTCACCACCACGATCGGATCGAACCATCTTAATGTTCCTTCCCAATGGATTCTCAACTTCCTGTTTAAACTCTTTAAACCTTTCAAAAGTCTCTGACTTATGCTTGATTAAGTAGACATATCCATATCTACTGTAATCATCAGTAAAAGTCACATAATAACTATTAGCATCTCTTGTGGCATGTTTGAAGGGTCCACACACATCCATGTGTACAAGATCCAACAAACCTTCACCCCTAGCGCAAGAACCTGTGAAGGATGACTTTGTTATTTTTCCAAGTAAGCATGATTCACAACTATCATCTGAATTTAGGTCAAATGATTCTAAGACTCCATCCTTTTGGAGTTGGCCTATGTGTTTCTTGCTTATATGTCCAAGACGACAATGCCATAATGATGCTTTATCCAAGTTATTATCATTAGTTGAATCAATACACAATACATTATTTCCTAGATTATCTACAACAGATACAGCTTCATACATACCATCGCAAGGTAATGCTTTAAAATAAAACACATTATTAAAGAAAGCATTTATTCCACCAATTTCATTATCAAAAGAAAAGGTAAAACCTTGTTTATACAAAGCATGAAAGGAAATAACATTTCTTGCCATTTCTAGCAAATAACAACATTTATTCAAATCTAAAGTAAATCCACTACTAAGCACCAAAGTATAAACTCCAATCTTGGTGACAGGTGAAACTTTCCTATTCCCCATGATGAAGTTTATCTTTCCATGCTCCACATTCTCACTTCTTCTTAGTCCCTGTAATTCATAACAAATATGAATACCGCAATCGGTATCAAGGACCCGAGAGTTAGAATAGAGTGAATCATAGATGATATAGTGTAAACACCTGCATGGTTGGGTTTCACTTTCCCATCCTTCAAATCTTGCTGGTACTTTGGGCAGTTTCGCTTCCAGTGCAACTTTTCATGGCAATAGAAGCATTCAGCCTCTTTGGGATCAGAAGAAGGTGTAATGAAACCTTTCTTGGTTCCGCTAGAAGAGGAGCCATCAAGGGTCTTCCCCTTGGTACCCTTCGAGGGGTTCTTCCTCTTCTTCCCTTTCCCTTTCCCGATTTCCAAGACAGTTGAGGAGTTTGGAGTAGGAGTAGGAGTGGTCACAACCGACTTACCTTTAAGACCTGATTATGCGGTCTTTAGGAGTCCCTGAAGTTTGCTAAGTGTAACTTACTCCTTATTCATGTGATATGTCGTGCGGAATTGATCATAACATGAAGGTAAGGAGTGCAAAATAATATCTATTGCCAACTCCTCCAGGAAGTTCACATTCAACTTCATCAATCGATCCACATACCTTTGTATTTTCTGCATGTGGCTTGTGATGGGTTCACCATCTTTCATTCGGGTTGTGATCATAGAGGAGATGATTTCATATCGCTCTTGACGAGCACTCTGATGGTAGCGGTCCATCAAATCCTGGTGCATCTCAAAAGGATAGTAGTCCTCATAGGACTTTTGGAGCTCGGCTGACATGGTGGCCATCATGATGCATGCCACTTTTGTAGCATCTCTTTCATGAACCTCATATTCAGCAAGCTCCTCAGGAGTAGCAGTTAGCTCAGGCACCTTGAGCTCCTTGTCAAGAACATATTCCTTGTTCTCGTAACGAGTGATCATCCTGATGTTTCTGATCCATTCAGTAATGTTGGATCCATCAAAGATGACTCTCCCACAGAGATTCATGAGAGAGAAGGAGCCAGTAGGGTTTGAGCCAGGAGTAGCATTGTTGGAAGACATCTGAAAAGAAGATAATAAGCTTAGTTTAGATATAGGTATAGTCCTTAATAAAACACCCAAATGTAATATTAAGGTTAGGATCCAATCACAATATATTATAGCTTAGAAGAGGGATGCCGTAATCTAAGTTATAACATATTTGAAAGGTAGGTGAATCCCGATTCACCAATTTCCACCATGAAAACGAAATATAAATTATTAGGTTTTATTTGGTTTTTAGAAATTCCTAGATTCATTGAGATTCATTGAACTTTTCAATGGCATGTTTCAATCTCGAGTGTGCCCTTCATGTTTTGTGACTGGGATACCGAGGATCACAAAACAAGGTGTGAAGTAACCATGCAAATTACTTGGTACCCTTAATGTTTTTCACTTAATCGTTGTGCTGGTAAACCACACGCGCTCCTTCCGACCTCATGAAAAACCTTAGTCACCCTTTGCCTCCCTTGTTATGTCTAAGTTAGGGTGCCGGTAAATCACACACGCTCCACCAACGACTTAAACAAGGTGCAAAGTGTAATTTCATGGATTAGTACCTTATTCACATTTTTCCTAAAGTAACTAAGATTGGGAATTTATAAAACATTTAGTTACTTTTTAATAATCATTATACGTTTAATGAGAATTTTTAAGTCATTATCCTACCCGTTCAGCTAACGACCCTCCACCAGTCAAGCAAGCGGTGGGTGAGAGTGGACACCCATTAAGTTGTCATTTTATAGGCAACAACCTTATACCCACCTTATAGACCGACTTCGTGAATGAGGCGTACTAGCGGTAAGACGACTTTGATCTTATACACACACACACACACACACACACATATATATATATATATATATATATATATATATATATATATATATATTATTCTTATTATTATTATTAACTTATAATATTATAAGTATAAGGGTTGAATTTTAAGTTTTAAAATTCTAAGGGTTGGAACTTAATGTTTTAATATGACTTTACTTGTTCCAAAACTTGAGGGCAAGTTTTGTAAACATTCAAAACTTTTCATTTCTCATAACTTATGAATTTAATTAAGTATTAAAATTGAAGACACTTCATTTTCATAACTCTTGTGTTCTTTTAATGGTTTTAATTCAAGTGTGACTCTTGGTTTTCCATAACTTGAGGACAAGTTATGGACTCCATTAAAACACATTATGACCAAGAATTAAACTACCAAGTAGGTTACAAGTAATTCCTATGATTATCTAAATTCATAAGATCAAGAACATGAATATCCATATCAAAGTTTCAAGACCATATGAACACATATAATCATAAAAAATTGATATTAGACATTGTAAATGGATTAGAACAAACATTACACCATCTAAAACAAGTTTCTAGTCAATTTCCAGCAGCAAAAGTCAAAAATCTGCATTCTGAGGCTCCTACTCGTCGAGTGCACGAACCTACTCGACGAGTAGGATGAAGATACACATGAACTCGACGAGTCCCCCCATGGACTCGGCGACTTCATCAAGTAGATTGCACAAAATCGACTTTTTTTCAACAATTTTGCATCAAGTATCAAACAAACAAGCCTCGGCTCTGATACCACTGAAGGGTTATGAGCATTCTAACACTTCCTAATTGTACATGCAACCCTAATAACCTTGGATCTATGTTTGTCTAATTCTCATGCAAAGTTGATTTCCAAGGTTATGATCCTATCTAGCATACATGGGGAACAATTTTAACTTGAATGAAAGATAGAACTACATACCTTGTTGTTGATTTTGATCCTTGAAACCTTGTGAGCCTAGCACCCCAAGTGTGATGCCTTAAATGCTTCACACAACACCAAATGCTATGGAGTAAACTTGGAGAGAAAGTATAACACTCTAAAAATCGGCTCTAGCCCTCAAGAATGCATGTGTAGCCGAATTTGGGAGAAACATGAGCTTTATATAGTGTTGACACATTTAGGGTTACACCATGTAAACCCTAATGTGTCATGACTCTTCATTTCCATGACCAATGGGTTTGTAACTCCCATGGAGCCTCCATGGAGCATCCTATGGGATTAACCCAACTTGATTATCCATGGAGCCTCTTAGCCCACTATACAAGTTATGGATGATTTACATAATCAACCCATATATTTAATTAGTTATCTTTTTGATCACTTAATTAATTCTAAATTAATTCTTGATCAAGCTAATTAAATAATATTATTAATATATTAGAACTTATAATATATTAATAAACCACAAGTGTTATTTCTCTCATTTAGTCTATCTAATTGCATGGTGCCATGCAACCCAAATGGACCATGTTGGGTCGGGTCAAGTACATACCAGAAATAGTTATGGACTTAGACACCTTATTCAACAAGATTTTGGGAAGGAATCACTTGGGAAAACAAGCTAGTTGAAGCAAGAGTTCGTAGGATTCAAGTTCTGCATCAACAAGCACTCTCTTGAAGGTACTAGATCGTTTTCCTTGGCCCATTTTCTCCTCAACCCCTTTGTGCATGAGTTTTTAAGAAAGGTTTCTCATGCTTAAGCCAAGATCTAAAGTTGTAACTTTAGATCTGGACTCCCTTGGGCTTCTAGATTCAAAAAGTCATCAACCTTGCCTAGTATGAGCTTTCCCTAAAGGATGTGACCTCATTGCAAGCTTAATTTTGTCATTTTAGGATCTTAAAGCCTTGCATGCACGTAAAGTTTGCAACTTTACGTGATAAACATGCCTAAGGAAGTTGGATCTGCAATTTAGGCCCTTAGCATGGCTCTAAAAGTGTCTACATGGTTGAAGGGATGAAGGGACTCATCGAGTCGCATAGTCGACTCGGCGAGTCATATGAAGATGGGCATGAACCCGACGAGTTGGATGAACAACTCGACGAGTCCGATGAAGATTTCCGTAGACTCGACGAGTTGTATGAACAACTCGACGAGTCGATTAAGGTTTCCCCAATTGATGGATGTGTGTGAACTTGTGGAGTTGCAAGAAAGAAACTCGACGAGTGGCCATAAAGTTTCGATCGCAAACCTTAGGAGCTCGACGAGTCACTTTGGTGACTCGGTGAGTGAACAAGCATCTCAAGGAACTCGGCGAGTAGCTGAGGATACTCGACGAGTTAGGGTCAACACGGCCTGTTGACCTGACTGTTGACTTTAACTTTGACCAGGGGTTGACTAGTTGACTTACGGGGTACCTTGAAAGGGCAAGAACTTACGAGTATTGTTATATTATGATAATAGGTGGTGGATTTCGTGGTAGTGATCCGAGAGTTGGAGTTTATCTACCGAGTTAACATTTGCAAGGTGAGGTATCCTCACTGTACTAAGGGGTCTAAGGCACCAAGGCCGGCCCATTAGATATGTTTGTTGGATTAGTGTCTAAGCCTGTAACCATAGTTGGTAAGTACTTGACTCGATTATGCATGATCCTTTCGGGTTGCCTTCACCAAAGCAACTTGACTGGAGAAATAATAGAGAGAGAGAGAGGTTATTATGATTTATTAATATGTTATAAGAATAACATATTAAAGGAGAAATCATATTTGTTTAATTAATATTGGTCAATAATTAATTAAGAATTAATTTTGTGATCAAATGTAATTAATTAAACTAGAGGGGCTGAATTGTAATTATGTGATAGTTACAAAATAGGGTAAGGATTATTCTAAGGATAGGTTGGACGAATTTAAGGTGATAAGGCCTTAGAATTCGTTCATGATAAGGATTCAAGGCTTATCTTGTGGGTTGCTTGGTGGGCAAGCAACTAGATAAGGATAAGGACTGAAGCCCTATCTCTACACCTATATAAACACCCCTTTGGCTCATGATTTCGTATATACCTTCCCAAGGCTTCCTAGGGACGAATTCTATATCTCTCCTCTCTCTCTATATCTTCTCTAATTGCTTGTGGTGTTTGTGAGCCATTAGAGGCATTACACTTGTGGTGCTTGCTTTCAAGACTTAGGGTTTGAAGATTCAAGTTGTTATTACAATATAACAACAAGAGGTATGTAATCTAACCTTCTTGGTTAATTTCAAAAATAGCAATCATCTTTAGGGTTTTATTATGTGTTCATAATGTAGTGTATCTAACAGTGAAAATATAGATCCAATGCTAGGGTTGCATGTACACATAGGATTGTTTGTATAAAACCCATCAGTAGTATCAGAGCCTTTGGTTAACTTGTTTTCAATTAGTTTATTCAATTGTATGAACTTGACATATTAGGTTTTATTGCCAATAAACCCTAGGTGGCTAGGGTTTTTTCGAGATTAGGGTTTGCAAACCCTAATTTGCAAGAGTTTGAATAAGATCTTCAAATCCTTTCCTTAAACCCTTAAATTTCGAAATCTAGGGCTTGTTTTAATCCCTTGATTTTCTAAATTAGCCTCCTCCCCAAGATAAGATCCAAAATTTTAGGGATTTGGATTATCCCATATCTTGTAATTATCTTCTAATTGTTATATACGGTAATTATAGATTTTGCATTATCCTAACCATAATTTCGAAATCTAAGATAATTAAGGGATTAGGATATCTTAAATGTATAAATGGTAATTATCCTCATGATTTAGATAATCTCTGATGATTTAATAATTAAATTAATAGTCTAATTCAAGATAATTATTAAATCAAGAGTTTTAATATTTAAAATTTTAATTTACATGTCATAAATTCGAAAAAATTTAAGAGAAATTAAAACTAAATTGTTTTGAAAAGTTTCAAAACTTGCCCTCAAGTTTTGGAATTTAAATTTTTGATTAAAAGTTTAATTTTGATGCATATTTAAATTCTAAACCGTAATTTTTTGAAATGTTTCAAAACTTGCCCTCAAGTTTTGGAATTTAAAAGTTGATTAAAAGTTTAATTTAGGAATGTTAAATTCTAAAACCCTAGTATTGTTTTGAAAAGTTCAAATTACACCCTTATGGTTTTATTAATTAATTAAGGTGTATAATTAAAAGAGGTTTAATAAATCCATAAAAGTTTTGGTTTACAATTAAAAGTATAATTGTTATATTTGACCAACTAGTATTTTAAAAGTGTAAAACACACCCTATACTATATATAACATTAAAAGTCTAACATTATATATATGTATGAGTAAAAGTCAGTCTTACCGTTAGTAGGCCTCATTCACGAAGCTGGTCTATAAGGGGTGTTTAAGGAAATTGCCTATAAAATGGCGATTGAATGAGTATCCACTCTTAGCCACCGCACTCTTGACTAGTGGAGGGTCGTTAGCCGAACGGGTAGGATATGACAAAACCTTCCCTTATAAGTATAATGAAGTACAAAAGTAACTAAATGTTTTACAAATTCTCAATCTTAGTTACTTAGGAAAAAGTGAATTGATGCAATTCCATGAAATTACACTTTGTACCCTTGCGAAAACGTTAGTGGAGCGTGTGTGGTTTACCGGCACACTAAATGGTTCTAAGCGAAGGTAGCAAAGGGTGACTCAATGTTTGTCATAATTCGGTGGAGCGTTTGTGGTTTACCGGCACATCGAATAGATGATTGTAACATGTGGGGGCACCATGTAAGTTTGCATGGTTATTCACACCTGCTTTGTGATCCTCGGCATCCCAGTCACAAACTAGAGGGGCATATCGAGATTCAAACATGCCATTGAAATGTTCAATGAATCTCAAAGAATCTAGGAGTTTTCATAAATTTAAAACTTAAATTTCTTTTTCGTTTTTCATGGTGGAAAATTAGTGCATCGTCATTCACTTACCTTCAAATATTTTGCAACTAGATTACGGCATCCCTTTTCTAGGTTGTGGCGTATTGTGTTGGGTCCTAGCCTTAATATCTCATTTGGGTGATTTATTAAGGACTCAATCAATCAACTAACTAGAATTTGTTTTCTCCCGTTTTGTAGATGTCAAAGTACGACAGCTATGGTCTTCCCAAATCCCGTGGAACAAGCTTTCCACATGAAGATGATATTCCACGATTCGATCGAGGAACAAGAAATCATGCTTCACTTCCTCCACCTCCTCCAATTATTCTCCCTAACCCACAAGATCGAAGAATTGAAAGGTTCAATGTCACTAAAGCCCTATTGGAAATGAAACATGAAGATGGTGTCACACCCCCGAACCAGACGGCGGAAACGTCCGAGGGCTATTGTGACTCAATTGAATACCATCACAATGAATATACATGAAACATAACATCATACATTACCAGGCATTGAAATATTACAACTGGTAGCGTTTACATTTAGTACATTGTTCCATAATATTACATACCCAAAAGTAAATTGTTCGATACTAATTAAAACAACAGCAAGACGTTACTGAGTACATTTTTCCTTTTTCGAATTACCTGTTACCTGAGAATACAAGTATTTTGAAAAACGTCAACATATGAAATGTTGGTGAGTTCATAAGTAATGTTTGAAATATAGCGGTTTGTATTGTTTTGAAAATCACCAGAAAATCTAATATTTTCTGAAAAGAGCATAGTATAAAAAGGGTGAAGTTCCGTAAGTATGCTTGTTTGTTTCTATAGATGTAAAAGTACAATTTGTAAAACTCGGTATATGACTCGTAGGTGTATTGATTGAAAACCCTAGGAAAACCCGATGTTTTCCTAATACTTTGCATCAAATGTTTTATATTTTGTTATTTCGTTGCGACGTGTGTATTCGTTGAGTCCCGGTGACGTTGGATTAATTATGGATTGTGAATTGTTATAAACACACATTAATGAAAATGACTAGTTTACAACTATACAAACGATCCCTTAGGCGTCGTTCGCACTATTCACTTAATCCAATCACCTGGACTTCTCATAGCCCCACAACCGAGGAGGAAAAGAGGGTGCGAAGCCCCCGATATTTTCCATAAGTCGTTCAAGGCTATCGTGAATGCGAAGGGCCCTTAGCCCGACTCGCATTTGGTGAATTCTCGACTTTACTAGCAACACCAGAGGACCCTTGGGGCCCAACATCACAAAGCTTGTAAAAGTCCTTTTACATGGAATTAGGTCATATAAGACCCAACTACATGTAAGCGAGTTTCCTTCGGGCCTAAAGATTATGTCATTGGGCTAGCTAGGCCCAACAAGCACGATTTGAAACTTTCGGGCCCAAAGACGGTGTATCGATGTCTGGTGTATTCCCAAGTGTGTATTGAATTCCCGAGATTTCCACATGTGTATTGAAGTATCGTCGTGTTAGTAATTTCGGATTTGTTATTGATTCGAGACCGAATCAATTCGTTTGATAACGATTTTGGTGTTGAAGGTGTATTATATTTCGCCGATAGTCGAGGTACTAGTATTTCATCATGTCGTGTTTATTGTTTAAAACATTAGAATTTTACATTTTTCAGCCCCTTTCCTCTTGATGAATTTACACTTTTGGACCCCTTGTATAAAAGAGTTTCTATTTTAGTCCTTAAGCCATTTTTCTTGACACTTTAGTATCAAAACTTGTAGAAAAGGTATTTTTCAGCTCAAAGTTATTGGAAAAACAGTCTTAGTCCCTCAAAATGAAATTTTCTCGGCTGAAACCTTCATTTTTGCAGTTTTTACACTTTTGGCCCAAAACAGAATTTTGTTGCATCTTTGGTCCCTTTTAAATATGAAAAGCATTTTTAACCCTTGAAATGGACTTGGAGCACTAGTAGTCCCCTGTTTTACAGAAAATTACAGTTTCAGCCCCTCTAATTTGAAAATCTTGCAATTTGGGCCTTATTAGGCCGAAAAGTGCATTTTTGGCCCATTATACTTAAAATTTCACATTTAATTCTTCAAAAGAGAATATTTCCAGAAAAATACATTGTTGAAACTGTTTTGACTCATTTCATCCATCAGAATTTGTATTTTGTCATTTTGGGCCCTTTAACCTTATATTTTTAACATTTTGAGTCCAAAAATGGGATTTTTAACCCAAGGAGTTCATATTAACCAACTTGGTTATTTTTCTAAAAATGATTTGTGTGTAATAATATGTTTTATACTTGTTTCATACATCCTAATGCAAATCTCGGTTTTAAGGACTTTATGACTAGATTCAACACCATAATCACATAAGAACATGTAAATAAACATAGAAATCATACAAAGCATACATATACTCATAGATCTACACATTTGCTTGTATTCTCCCCCCCACAAAACTTATAAAAAACAAAAAATAGGGGGTATGAAGCTCACCTTTGGGTATGGTTTTGGTTTTGGAGAAGAGATGGATAGAAATTAGGTGATTTTCGGCCTTAGCAACCTTTCCTTGGAAGATCTCGAGTTTAGGAGCTTCTAAGGTGCAAGATTATAATTTCTTATGAGTTAAGAAGAGATGTTTGATAAATCAAGGAACCTAGATCATAGATTTAAGTATAAACTTACCTTAGATGATGATTCTTGTGGAAAATCTCTTTGAAATGCCCTTAAGTCTCGAAAATTTGGTGAAGAGGGGTGAGGGTGTTCCTTGATAGAGTTTGATAAACAAAAAGTGGTTGAAGTTTGTGTGTGTGGGAGCTCTCGGCCGAGAACCAAGAAGAAGAAGAAGAGAGAGAGAGTTGAGATGACAATCCTAGATGCATGTTGGTCCATGCATGGAGGCATGTGATGTATAAATGAGGTGGCAAGGCCTAAGTCAACTCTTCACTTCCTTGGGTTTGGGCTTGGGCCGAGATTTGGAAAGGAAGAAGAGATTTTTGGGCTTTATAGCCCCTAGCCCATATAAGAGTTAGGTTGAATGATTGTTGGTCCCAAAAAAAAATATAAAAATGATTTTTATGACCCAATAAGTTAGATTAGGTTAATTATGGTCCAAAATGGTTCATATAATTAATCTATCTCATTCTAGGCCCAATATGGTCCAAAATATTGAATTAAATGGAATTGGCTCCAATTAGAGCCCATTTAAAGGTTCTAATCCCATGATAGTCAAATTGGAAGCTTATTAGGCCATTGAGTCCAATAAGGAAGTCCTAGTCCAAAAATGGACCTAAACAAGAACTTCTAGGGTTTCCAATTGCTTGTTGACTATTTGTAGTACTTGTATGGTGTATTGGATTGAAATTTTGTTGTCATAGAGTAAGCATCATACATGATCTTAAGTTTTTGATTCTACATTTTACTTGAGTGTAGTGATTAGAAGACAAGAAATTTCTAGTTGTGACATCATCCCCCCGTTAGAGGGAATTTCGTCCCGAAATTCTGTTTGAAAGCTAGATTTGAGAATGCTAGAATAGGTGAGGGTACTTTTGCTTCATTTGGTCTTCGCCTTCCCACGTGAATTCTGGTCCACGCTTCGCGTTCCACCGTACTTTCACGATCGGGATGCGACTTTGCTTAGTACGCTTCACCTCCCTGTCCATGATTTCAACCGGTTCTTCAACGAATAGGAGATTCTCGTTGATTTCAATCTCGTCAAGGGGAATGACGAGTGTTTCATCCGATAGACACTTCTTTAGATTAGAGACATGGAACACGGGGTGTACACTGTTTTGCTCTGCGGGTAGTTGCAGTTTATACGCCACTGGACCTATTCGGGCGACGATCTCGAAAGGTCCGATGTATCGTGGGTTCAGTTTTCCCCATTTTCCGAAACGAATAACTCCTTTCCAGGGTGAGACTTTTAACAGTACTCGATCCCCGACCTGAAATTCTAAGGGCTTTCGCCGTTTATCGGCGTAGCTCTTTTGTCGGTCGCGCGATGCTTGTAATCGAGCTCTGATTTGAGCGATCTTTTCCATGGTTTCACGAATGATCTCCGGTCCCGTTAGCGCCTTGTCCGACGTATGTGCTTTTGCTAGTTGGGTATCACCCACCTCAGCCCAACATAACGGTAATCTACACTTACGCCCGTATAGTGCTTCGAAAGGAGCGACCTTGATGCTCAAATGGTAACTGTTGTTATACGAGAATTCAACTAAGGGTAAGTGGGTATCCCAAGACTTCCCAAAGTCGATCACACATGTGCGGAGCATGTCTTCGAGCGTTTGAATGGTTCGTTCACTTTGACCATCCGTTTGTGGATGATAGGCGGTGCTCATGTTGAGATGAGTTCCCAGTGCTTTTTGGAGTGATTGCCAAAAACGTGAAGTGACCTACTGTCCCTATCCGAGATAATAGACACTGGTACTTCGTGGAGTCTCACGATTTCTCGAATGTATAAACGTGTCAATCTCTCCATCTTGTAGGATTCTTTTATTGGCAGTAAATGGGCAGATTTCGTCATTCGGTCGACTATTACCCATATGGTGTCTAGTCCATCTGACGTCTTGGGTAGCTTGGTCACGAAATCCATAGAAATCCCCTCCCATTTCCACTCAGGGATTATCGGTTGCTGTAATAACCCTGAGGGCTTCTAGTACTCCACTTTTACCTTGGCACACGTAAGGCACTTACCAACATAGGTGGCAATTTCCGCCTTCATGTTAGGCCACCAATAGTGTTGTTTAATATCCAAATACATCTTGTCTGAACCGGGATGAATGGAGTATCGCGTCTTGTGGGCTTCCTTCATAACTACCTCCCTAAATCCTCCAAGTTTAGGGACCCAAATACGGTTCATGAAATAGTATACTCCATTCTCCTTTGCCTCTAGGTTCTTCTCCATTCCGCGCAATGCTTCGCTTGCTCTATTTTCTGTCTTCATGGCCTCTGACTGGGCTACTGCAATTTGAGTGGCTAGGTGAGATTGAATGGTTATTGAGAGAGTTTTCGTACGACGATTAGAGTACTCCTTCCGACTTAATGCGTCAGCTACCACGTTGGCCTTGCCTGGGTGGTACTTGATCTCACACTCGTAGTCGTTTAATAATTCAACCCATCTTCGTTGCCTCATGTTCAACTCTTTCTGGTTCAAGATGTGCTGGAGACTCTTGTGGTCCATGAAGATGGTGCACTTCGTACCGTAAAGGTAATGTCTCCAAATTTTCAGAGCAAAGACCACGACTCCCAATTCCAGATCATGGGTCGTATAATTCACTTCGTGCGTCTTTAGTTGGCGGGATGCGTAAGCTATCACCCTTCCACGCTGCATGAGAACGCAACCTAAGCCTTGATTTGACGCGTCACAGTAGACCACGAAGTCTTCCGTTCCCTCCGGTAGTGATAGTACCGGGGCACTACAGAGAGCTTGTTTCAGGGTTCGGAATGTGACTTCTTGTTTGTCCGTCCATTTGAATGGTACACCCTTTTGTGTAAGCGAGGTAAGTGGCTTGGCGATCTTAGAGAAGTTTTGAATGAATCTCCTATAGTAGCCTGCTAGACCCAAAAATTGACGGATTTCCGTAGGTGTTGTCGGGACTGCCCATCCTTCAACAGCTTTGACCTTAGAGGGATCCACATGAATTCCATCTTGGCTAACAACATGACCTAGGAAGTTCACGCTACGGAGCCAGAACTCACACTTGGAGAGTTTTGCGTATAGCTTTTCCGATCGCAGAGATTCTAGGATTTGTCGGGGATGTTGGCCATGCTCTTCTTTGCTTTGGGAATAGACGAGAATGTCGTCGATGAAGACAATGACAAAGTTGTCGAGGAATGGTCGACAGATCCGGTTCATCAGATCCATAAATGCGGCAGGGGCATTTGTTAGACCGAAGGGCATTACGACAAATTCATAATGTCCATAACGAGTTCGAAAAGCGGTTTTTGGAATATCCTCTTCCCGGACTTTGAGTTGATGGTATCCGGACCGTAGATCTATCTTAGAAAAATAACTAGCTCCTTGGAGCTGGTTAAATAGATCGTCGATTCGTGGGAGTGGGTAGCGATTTTTAACAGTGAGTTTATTTAACTCTCTGTAATCGATGCACATTCTAAAAGATCCGTCCTTATTTTTGACAAAGAGGACTGGAGCTCCCCATGGCGAGTAACTAGATCGGATGAATCCCTTGTCCAAGAGTTCACTGAGTTGGCTGGACAATTCCTGCATTTCAGTAGGAGCTAGCCGATAGGGTGATTTAGCGAGAGGAGTTGCTCCTGGAACGAGGTCAATTCGGAACTCCACTTGTCTCTCTGGGGGTACTCCAGGAAGATCTTCAGGAAACACGTCTGGGAACTCACATGCTATGGGAATGTCTTGGACGTTAACCTCTTCCTTGGTTTTATCCACTATGTGAGCCAGGAACGCCAAATTGTTCTTTCGTAGATGTTTCCGTGCCTGGATGCACGAGATGAGGCAAAGGTTCATGCTAGGTTTGTCTCCGTAAATTACTAGGGTTTCGTGATTGGGAAGGTGAAGGCGAACGACCTTCTCGTGACACATAATTTCAGCATGGTGGGGGCTTAACCAGTCCATGCCAATAATCACGTCGAAACTCCTAATGGACACAGGCATTAAGTCTATTCGAAAGACGTGTTGGTTTAGGGTTAGGGTACATCCGATGTAGATTTCCCCGGTGGATTCGGTTTTCCCATTGGCCATTTCCACCGTAAAGGTTTCATTGAGCTTCTGGGGTTGTTGCTTTAATAAATGCTTAAATCTATTGCTCACGAAACTTCGCTCTGCTCCGGTGTCAAATAGGATGCATGCATAAGTGTGGTTTAGGAGAAACGTACCGGTAACAACGGCGGGGTCCTGAATCGCCTCTCCCTGACCCATGGTCAGCATCCTTCCTGTTCCTCTATTTCCAGGATTGTTGTTGTTAGGGCAATCTCGACGGAAATGCCCAGTCCTCCCACACCCATAAAAAGTGTGGCTAGGCCCTGCCTTGTGGCCGCCGGTGGTGATGTTGTTGTTGTTGCGATTGTTGTTGTTGTTGTTGCTGTTTCCTTGTTGTTGGTTCTGGGGAGGGTGGGTCCTGCAGTACCTCGCCGTATGTCCCCTTCGATTACAATTGGTGCACTGCAACTCCTTGCATTCTCCATTGTGATGGAAACCGCACTTGTTGCACTTGGGAAGATTACCGGAATAAGGTCTGGGAGCATTTGAAGCAGCTGAGGATGGAGCATGTGGTGTGGCTGGAACCGGTGCGGTGGCAGCATTAACTGCCACTGTCTGCTGCTTCTTAGAGGTCTCGGGGCCCTGACGCCCCTTCCTCTTGTTATTCTTCCCCTTCTTGCCATCACCTTCCTTCTTACTCTCATTCTCCGCTGGCTTCTCACCCTTTCTGTTGTTATGATCATACAACTTCTTCGCCAATCTTTTTGCACTGTCAAACGTTTTGGGGTTTGCAGCTATCACATTTCCTTGGATTGGTGATGTTAGTCCCCAGAAGAATCGCTCAATCTTCTTTCCTTCCGAGGTGATCATACCCGGGCATAACAGAGATAGTTCACTAAATCTCGATATGTAGGCATCGATATTCGCATTCTGCACAGTGAGGTTCCACAACTCTTGCTCCATTTTCTGAATCTCATCTCGTGGGCAGTATTCAGCCATCAACATTTCTTTCATTTCCGACCACGACATGGAGTTGGCTACAGGGAGTGTCATGGCTTCCACGTGTCCATTCCACCAAGTGAGCGCTTGATCAACAAAAGTGCAGGCTGCGAACTTCACTTTCATCTCCTCAGGACAATCGCATATCTCGAATACCGATTCCACCTTCTCGATCCATCGCTTCAGAGTGATCACTCCTCCAGTGCCGTTAAAAGTTCGTGGTTTGGCGTTTGTGAAGTCTTTGTAGGTACATGTTTTGGTGGGTCCTTGATTCATTCCGTTGTTCGAACTCCCGACCCCTTGCCTGTTGCCTCCTCTGTTGTTCCCTTGGTGAATTTGTGCCATAGCTGCGGTGACCTCAGCAGACACGGCCGCCTGGAATGCAGTGGAGTCAACTTCGGGTGGGGTTGGTCCAGGGTTTCCGCGAGTAGGTCGGCAAAGCATCTTTCTGTCATGAAACGGAAAGATGTTGAGTGTTTGGGGTTTCTGGGAGGTTGTGACCCTACTGACTAGGTGCATGGTACGAACTTAAACACTCCTACCATTTAGCATACAATCATAGATTCTCAACACATAGCAATTTGTAATATCATAACAAAGCACGTAAAAGTTTACTAATATTATCCGCATTTGATACATGAAAATTTTGCTCGTAAGAGCATACATGAGTGACACTAGTTCGACAGCATAACGGCTCTATGAGTAGTGTAATCACTTAAACATAGAGTCAGGGTACATAGCATAGTTCCTAATGACCTACTAAGATAAGTCTATCCCTAACCGCGATGAGCTGCGTTCGGAGGTGGTGCCGAGAATGTGGATGCTCCCTGAAGACGAGCCACCAGTCGTTCTGCGTCCTGGAGTCGAGACTCCCACCTTACCTGCCTCTTATGGAACTCCCGAAGGACGTCACGTGCCTCCTGTTCTGCACGCTCGACCCTGGTCCACAACTGGCGTACCTGATCAGCAGTGCCCTGAGCAAGATCGCCAGTGTTCTGTAATCGTCTCACCATGACCGGTAGAGCTCGGTCGGCCAATCCTCTGTCCCTCAGGTCAAAGAACTCGCGCGACATGCCGAACGGGGGTCGCTGTCCCTGCTGTCTGCTCCATCTCCAAAGATCAATACCCCAGGGAGGGGTAGGACCAGTGGGGCCCACACGGTAAGCAGGCACCCTGATCGGGTAAGGGGGGATGATGACTTCAGACTCCGCGTCCGAATCACCCCCTTCACTGTCATCGGGTTCCTCCTCGAAGCTCCCTTCATCTTCTTCTGGTCCGGCAGGCTCGCCCTCGACTCCTGCCTCTGGTTCCCCGTCAGATTCCTCTTCGGGGTCCTCCTCAGGCTCTTCCTCTAGCCATCCGTTATTCCCCTGATTAGGGAAATAAGGGTCTTCGGGGTGATGAAAACCAGCCATGCTGTCTGCGTGAGTATGTAAATATGCTAACATTATTCCTAGGATGCTACAACTATCATACAGACTAAGCAGGCGTTCTCTTTTAGTGATAAAGGGGTATAGTTTTAGGTTCCCTAGCTATCACGATCTCATCAGAACGTGTGTTAGTTATACTTTGGAGAGAATGTAGTTGATCAGGCTACATCCACTCCTTGGTACCACTAAGAACAGTCCTGATTTAACCGAGATACTAGCATTATCTTGATTGGTTCGGCGTTATGTTCCTTATTCCTAACGCAAGCAAAGGTGTTTTATTGTTGTATTTTACTTGTTTTGTTCAGAGTTGTGTTAGTCCCTCTTTTGGTTTATAGTTGCATATCAATGTATGGTTAGATATGCTAGTTCACTATAAACAGAGCTCTGATACCAACCTGTCACACCCCCGAACCAGACGGCGGAAACGTCCGAGGGCTATTGTGACTCAATTGAATACCATCATAATGAATATACATGAAACATAACATCATACATTACCAAGCATTGAAATATTACAACTGCTAGCGTTTACATTCAATACATTGTTCCATAATATTACATACCCAAAAGTAAATTGTTCGATACTAATTAAAACAATAGCAAGACGTTACTGAGTACATTTTTCCTTTTTCGAATTACCTGTTACCTGAGAATACAAGTATTTTGAAAAACGTCAACATATGAAATGTTGGTGAGTTCATAAGTAATGTTTGAAATATAGCGGTTTGTATTGTTTTGAAAATCACCAGAAAATCCGATATTTTCTGAAAAGAGCATAGTATAAAAAGGGTGAAGATCCGTAAGTATGCTTGTTTGTTTCTATAGATGTAAAAGTACAATTTGTAAAACTCGGTATGTAACTCGTAGGTGTATTGATTGAAAACCCTAGGATAACCCGATGTTTTCCTAATACTTTGCATCAAATGTTTTATATTTTGTTATTTCGTTGCGATGTGTGTATTCGTTGAGTCCCGGTGACGTTGGATTAATATATGGATTGTGAATTATTATAAACACACATTAATGAAAATGACTAGTTTACAACTATACAAACGATCCCTTAGGCATCGTTCGCACTATCACTTAATCCAATCACCTGGACTTCTCATAGCCCCACAACCGAGGAGGAAAAGAGGGTGCGAAGCCCCCGATATTTTCCATAAGTCGTTCAAGGCTATCGTGAATGCGAAGGGTCCTTAGCCCGACTCGCATTTGGTGAATTCTCGACTTTACTAGCAGTACCAGAGGACCCTTAGGGCCCAACATCACAAAGCCTGTAAAAGTCCTTTTACACGAAATTAGGTCATATAAGACCCAACTACATGTAAGCGAGTTTCCTTCGGGCCTAAAGATCATGTCATTGGGCTAGCTAGGCCTAACAAGAACGATTTGAAACTTTCGGGCCCAAAGACGGTGTATCGACGTCTGGTGTATTCCCACGTGTGTATTGAATTCCCGAGATTTCCGCGTGTGTATTGAAGTATCGTCGTGTTAGTAATTTCGGATTTGTTATTGATTCGAGACCGAATCAATTCGTTTGATAACGATTTTGGTGTTGAAGGTGTATTATATTTCGCCGATAGTCGAGGTACTAGTATTTCATCATGTCGTGTTTATTGTTTAAAACATTAGAATTTTACATTTTTCAGCCCCTTTCCTCTTGATGAATTTACACTTTTGGACCCCTTGTATAAAAGAGTTTCTATTTTAGTCCTTAAGCCATTTTTCTTGACACTTTAGTATCAAAACTTGTAGAAAAGGTATTTTTCAGCTCAAAGTTATTTGAAAAACAGTTTTAGTCCCTCAAAATGAAATTTTCTCGGCTGAAACCTTCATTTTCGTAGTTTTTACACTTTTGGCCCAAAATAGAAATTTTTTGCATCTTTGGTCCCTTTTAAATATGAAAAGCATTTTTAACCCTTGAAATGGACTTGGAGCACTAGTAGTCCCCTGTTTTACAGAAAATTACAGTTTCAACCTCTCTAATTTGAAAATCTCGCAATTTGGGCGTTATTGGGCCGAAAAGTGCATTTTTGGCCCATTATACTTAAAATTTCACATATAATCCTTCAAAAGAGAATATTTACAGAAAAATACATTGTTGAAACTGTTTTGACTCATTTCATCCATCAGAATTTATATTTTGTCATTTTGGGCCCTTTAACCTTATATTTTTAACATTTTGAGTCCAAAAATGGAATTTTTAACCCAAGGAGTTCATATTAACCAACTTGGTTATTTTTCTAAAAATGATTTGTGTGTAATAATATGTTTTATACTTGTTTCATACATCCTAATGCAAATCTCGGTTTTAAGGACTTTATGACTAGATTCAACACCATAATCACATAAGAACATGTAAATAAACATAGAAATCATACAAAGCATACATATACTCATAGATCTACACATTTGCTTGTATTCTCCCCCCACAAAACTTATAAAAACCAAAAAATAGGGGGTATGAAGCTCACCTTTGGGTGTGGTTTCGGTTTTGGAGAAGAGATGGATAGAAATGAGGTGATTTTCGGCCTTAGCAACCTTTCCTTGGAAGATCTCGAGTTTAGGAGCTTCTAAGGTGCAAGATTATAATTTCTTATGAGTTAAGAAGAGATGTTTGATAAATCAAGGAACCTAGATCATATATTTAAGTATAAACTTACCTTAGATGATGATTCTTGTGGAAAATCTCTTTGAAATGCCCTTAAGTCTCGAAAATTTGGTGAAGAGGGGTGAGGGTGTTCCTTGAGAGAGTTTGATAAACAAAAAGTGGTTGAAGTTTGTGTGTGTGGGAGCTCTCGGCTGAGAACCAAGAAGAAGCAGAGAGAGAGAGAGAGAGAGAGAGAGAGAGTTGAGATGACAATCCTAGATGCATGTTGGTCCATGCATGGAAGCATGTGATGTATAAATGAGGTGGCAAGGCCTAAGTCAACTCTTCACTTCCTTGGGTTTGGGCTTGGGCCGAGATTTGGAAAGTAAGAAGATATTTTTGGGCTTTATAGCCCCTAGCCCATATAAGAGTTAGGTTGAATGATTGTTGGTCCCAAAAAAAATATAAATATGATTTTTATGACCCAATAAGTTAGATTAGGTTAATTATGGTCCAAAATGGTTCATATAATTAATCTATCTCATTCTAGGCCCAATATGGCCCAAAATATTGAATTAAATGGAATTGGGTCCAATTAGAGCCCATTTAAAGGTTCTAATCCCATGATAGTCAAATTGGAAGCTTATTGGGCCATTTAGTCCAATAAGGAAGTCCTAGTCCAAAAATGGACCTAAACAAGAACTTCTAGGGTTTCCAATTGCTTGTTGACTATTTGTAGTACTTGTATGGTGTATTGGATTGAAAGTTTGTTGTCATAGAGTAAGCATCATACATGTTCTTAAGTTTTTGATTCTACATTTTACTTGAGTGTAGTGATTACAAGACACAAAATTTCTAGTTGTGATAGATGGTAAACCCGTGTGTGATCACGTTCTAGGAATGAAATCACACATCGATAGGTTGATAATGTTGGGTGCGTCATTCCCGGATAAGTTGGCTGTGAACTGGGTTCTGCAGTCACTTCCTGAATCATATAATGAGTTCAAAAGAAAGTATTATATGATGGATCATGACGAAAACCTCATTGACCTAACTTACATGCTCATTGTTGCTGAATCAGAAATGATTTGGCAAAGCAATGGAGCATATTTGCTGGGAAATTCAACCAACCATGCTTCCGTGGATGCTCTAGGAGAGGCCACATGTTTCTATTGCCAAGGGAAAGGGAAATGGATACGAAGCTGCCCAATGGAACCGAAGAGTCTAAGAGATGGAAGAGTCAAGAAGTGTGGCTCTGCTTCAGGTACAAAATCCACTATCTAACTCCATTAAATTCCTATTCTTTATACATAATGTGATAAGATTACATTTTCATGTTTTGCATGATCAAAGAAAAGAAAGGAAAGTTGAGGGAACAGCAAGATGAGTCTGATCACGAAGAAATGGATTACGATCGCATGGATTCGAAGATCAGATTTTGAGCTTAGGAAGTTATGATAGATTTGTTAGGAGTATTTGAATACATAGTTTTTCATTTGAATTTTGCATTGTAAGGACATGTTTTCTGTTGTTTTGATGAATAAAATAAATTTTGGATTTTATCTTATTTTATCCTTGCAGTGGCATATATGAAAAATTAATGTTTGTGTACTTCTACTATTAGCAATATGGATTTGATTCTTAATTAGGTTACTTGTGGAAGTGTCAAAAGTTTACCAAATAGGGAGAGTTTCTCATCGCCCAAGTTTCAAGTGGATAGGAACTTGGAATCGTGCAACAAGTAATGCATGATGAATGAAAACTACCACAGTTAGGAAATTTAGACTAGTCGTTGACAAAGTGTCAAGTGAAGGACTATGAGATCAAGTACACAAAGTTGTGTGTTGATCAAGTCCACCACAAGAGTGACAAGATATTCGTCATGATTTACTAAAGTTTAGTAAATATGGTTACACTTATAAGATTAAGTATAATTCTGGATTTGTTAAAAGAGTTTCAATCAATAGCAGAACGAATAAGAAGAATCAGGTAGGCAGAAAGATAAAAGTTTCTCCGTTCTAAGAAGAAGGGAGAGTACCTTTTATTGTTTTTTATGATAGGACTTAATGATTAAGAACCATATCTCAATTGATTCTCTATGTGATTCTTAGTACAATTTGTATGTCTAAGAAGAGGAGACAAGATTTGTGAAAAAATGGTTAAATCAAGAAGTCAATCATGCTTCGTTCCAATGTCAAGTCTTAGAGTTATACTCCAAGACTGTGAATTAGGTGACAAGTCTTAAGAAGGTTTATAACTTTCATCAAATGTGGAACTTGGAAAAGCTTTTCTTGTTCTAGCACATTTGAAATTGGTAAGTTGTGATGTCTTGGATAAGACAAAGACCAATTAGGACCAATTATGTGAAAAGTTTTGTCTTTATAAAGGCTGCACTAACTCTTGAATATTTGTTTGTCAAGAAATGTTTCTTAACAAGGGAATCTTATATGTCAAGGAGTCAGTGGGAGTCTCAATTGTCTTGAAAGGTTTCAAGAACAAATCAAGAATAAACCTTATCGGTCAACACTAGCACACGACTTGAGGTTCACAACCTATCGTGTTGATATTGTTTTGTTTCTGTGCCATTCCAAATAGAGTTAATTATACATGTGAGTTCTATGAGTTCTCAATGGATTATATAGGGTCAAGGCCCCTTGTTCAATGGAAAGTACTTTAAAATGAAGGGGTGAGCTGCTAAATAACTTGGAAGCAATGGTGGGACCCTTGATGGCAAGAAATTAAGAAGAGCAAGTTCTATCCATAAGAGTTTAGATTTGTCACTGACATAATCTTATGATTATGGTTATGACAAATTCACATGGATGAGAATGAATACACCACAAAAATCTAAGTGTCATAAGGTTTCTTTCATTCATAAGAATGATTGTAAGGAAACGCTTTCACCAAGTGAGATTTTGAAGATGGTATCATGTGATTTGGTTTTCTCAAATTTAACTTTGATTACGGCATACCTCTTCATAGTTCGAATTGTAGGAAATGGCAAATAGGTCTGAACATCTTAGACTTATTGATATGAGTCTTAGAATCGTTTAGACATATACATATGAGCTGTCCAAGGAAAGGTGTATGAGTTTAAGAAGCTTAGATAGAGTCTTATCGAAACATCTAGTATTAGAAATATGAACTTGAGAAATTGTTTTCTTAAAGTTCAACTGATTTCTGAATACATGTCAAATCTAGTGGGAGCATAAGTGTTATGCTGGTAAAGAAATAATCATCATGTAAGTGGGAGCATGATTATTATGGTAAGTATTGCAAGTTAGCAATATTAATTATAGAAAAACAAGTGTTGAACTTTGCAATGTCGTAAGGGTTGAAAAATTGTTTTGCTATAATTAAGGGAGAGAATATTGTACTTCGTTTCAAGATCTAAAGCTTAGATTGAGAAATTTTAATAAATTTAGTCAAAGGATACATAGTGTGTTCTTAAAATTTTGATTATGATTACGGTATCCCTCTTCATAGTTCAAATTGTAAGAACTTGACACATAAAATGTTATGGCAGAAGATTGATAGAGTATCGTATCTTCATGAAAGACATTATGCATTGTATCCCATACGCTTCGGGTATAGGATCGATTGCAAATGCTATAATATTTGACCATTCTAAATTTTTCCAAATGTCTAGTGCATTAAGAGGGAAAAAGGACAAGAATTAGTTTTTTTACTAAGATAATTAAACAACTATAAAAGGACGATCCAAAGCTCGCTGAGGATTGGTCACTTGTGAGTAGTTGGAAGTATGGCATTGAATGGACCATATCGACATCATTATGAATAGATAAGATTCTATTAAGAATGAGTTGTCATATAGTAAATATGGAAATGTTTCCATAAATGGGAGTTAGAAATAAAGAATTTATGTCTAAATTAGAAATTTTTTTATGCAAAAGGATGTTCAAGGAATGTACTTTGAGTGAGAGACGTCAAATCTATAGAATAGTTTTGTAACTATTTTGATAGAGTACCTTGTGATTTCGATTGCTGAGTCTTTGTGATTTTGTGCCGTAACTTCACAAGAGGATCAATGCATAAAATATTAGAATTTGACATATTCTATAAGTGACAAGAATTTGATATTCTTCTGCTTATGATAAAGAATTAGGATTTGTGAAATGAGAATGATTGAAAATGTGTTCACTTGATCTATTTCACAAAGTGATAAACCATTGAAAACCAAAGTGTGCATGCTTGGAGCATGGGACAATTGTGGTTATAATTCAAGTTATAAAGTTGATTATCTGAAATGTTAAACAATAGATAATGAGTAATCAATATGGTGATTAGATAAAGGTGTTTTGTTTATACTCAAGGGTTGGGACCATATAGGATTAGTATTACCTTTGTGTTTCACTTTGCATGTTTTGACTTCCAGAATAATTGAGTTTATTAAGAATAATTGAACTATTCAAACGGACCACAGTCAGTCATACGTTGGAAGTAAGTATGAATGAAGACTGTCATGAATTGGTTTGTAGATTGTCTAGAGCGTATTAGACATAGCAAAGGTTTGCTACAACGTTCACGAGTGCTTATGAATATGATTTTGAGCATTGGATTAAACCCACGTTCACTTGGATCGCTTCATGGATTTTATCACGAGCGATTGGTGAGACGATAATATCTTGTATTCTTGAAACTGAGATGTGTGAGTTGTATCTTGCGAATCGGTTACACATTGATAATATGTAAACGCACCGGTAACTCGGTGTTATAAAACTTATTGTTGTGTGTGATTTGGTGAGTGATTGCAAGCAAACATTGAGTCGAAGTTTATCCGTTCCTTTTGCCCAAAGTGGGATAAAAGTGATATTTGTGGGCCCCTCGACGATTTAGTGATGACAAACGTAAATGCTCGACCGGGATAGGGCTAATTTGATTTGTTCAATTAGTCGGTCGTCGTAAATCGGAAATCGAGAAACAACACATAGACTGAGAGAATGATATCAATCCATGTCTCGTGTCTATACGGTATCTAGAATGGAGGAATATATGATCCCTTATCTAAAGGACAAGGTTACTTATAAGATCAGAGTTTGACAGCGTCTTTGAAAGCTACGATTGCTAATCGAGGTGTACTTACAATATGTAGTTACTAGACTTATCCAAGTGGGAGACTGTTGGATTAGTGTCTAAGCCTGTAACCATAGTTGGTAAGTACTTGACCTGATTGTGCATGGTCCTTTTGGGTTGCCTTCACCAAATCAACTTGACTGGAGAAATAATAGAGAGAGAGAGAGAGAGGTTATTATGATTTATTAATATGTTATAAGAATAACATATTAAAGGAGAAATCATATTTGTTTAATTAATATTGGTCAATAATTAATTAAGAATTGATTTTGTGATCAAATGTAATTAATTAAACTAGAGGGGCTGAATTGTAATTATGTGATAGTTACAAAATAGGGCAAGGATTATTCTAAGGATAGGTTGGACGAATTTAAGGTGATAAGGCCTTAGAATTCGTTCATGATAAGGATTCAAGGCTTATCTTGTGGATTGCTTGGTGGGCAAGCAACTAGATAAGGATAAGGACTGAAACCCTATCTCTACACCTATATAAACACCCCTTTGGCTCATGCTTTCGTATATACCTTCCCAAGGCTTCCTAGGGAAGAATTTTATATCTCTCCTCTCTCGCTATATCTTCTCCAATTGCTTGTGGTGTTTGTGAGCCATTAGAGGCATTACACTTGTGGTGCTTGCTTTCAAGACTTAGGGTTTGAAGATTCAAGTTGTTATTACAATATAACAACAAGAGGTATGTAATCTAACCTTCTTTGTTAATTTCGAAAATAGCAATCATCTTTAGGGTTTATTATGTGTTCATAATGTTTTGTATCTAATAGTGAAAATATAGATCCAATGCTAGGGTTGCATGTACACATAGGATTGTTTGTATAAAACCCATCAATGTTATCCTAGCAGTGTTAGATGTTGAGTATGAGTTAGCGTTGAATGCTAGTGGTTATGCCAGTAAGGTGGGCCTGTAGGACTACCTGTGTTGTTATATGTTATCCGTATGCTCAATAGTTATATCACTCTATGTTGATATGTTATGTGGGATGGGTTGAGGTCAGACTGCTTCGTGCGGTAATCCAACAAACCCGAGAGCATTCCAGTTACGGTTTAAGGGAGACTTTGATATAAAATATTTTGGAAACATGTTTTGTAATAACTATTGAATTTGGAAAGCATTTTAAAAGTTTAAAATTGGCTTTATTTTCATTGGTGTTACAAATATGGATGTGTTAATACTTTCACATAATACAAAGTACAAAAACAAATAGATGAAAAGTTGAAAATTTTCACTTTTGATATCCCCACTTCGGAGGACTGTAAATCAATGAATATTAAACCAAAGATGACAAAATTATAGTCTAAACTTATGTACAAACTGTAAACTACAAGCTGGAAAAAATCACATGTCAATCCGACTTCAAACGAATGAGATATGTATGTTTTAAAACTTTCACCGAATACAAAAAAACTGAAAAACTAAAAACTTCCAGCTTTGATATCTCGACTTTGGGGGACTGTAAGTTAATGAATATAAAACTAAAAATGGCAAATTTATAGTCTAAAATCATGTAAAAACTCTAAACTACATGTTGGAAAAAACCGCATGTCAATCCGAGTTGAAACGAATGAGATATGCATCTTTTAAATGTTTCACAAAAACTGGTTGCGGCCATAAAAGCGGTTCTGGTTCCTAACACCGGTTCCGGTTATTAGACCCAGTTTACCTGGACCCGATGGACCCAAACTCGGATTACCCGGAACCTGGATAAAAAGCCAATTTTTAAACCCGGAACCGGAACCGATTCTATATATTCCAGTTCTAACGGTTCTGGTTCCGGTCTGATTCCGGTTTCGGTCCGGTTTTCCGGGTCTAAATCTCATCCTTAAATCGTACCACCTTCATCATCAAATTCGACATGCATGAACATGCATGTGAATAATATCAAAGAAAAGTGTTTATGGAGAAGAAAAATGCAAGAAAACTTGATATTTCTGAAAGAAAAAGTCAACAAAATGTAAGGAAATTGATTTTACCTTGAAGATCAACTTCAAATGATGAATATTCTTGAGTAAAATGAGGGATATTTTCTATAAAGTTCGTGGGTTTTGGAGTTAATTCATAGAGGTAAAGAGTTGGGGTTTTAGAGAGAAGAAAAGAGAGGAAAAAGAGATTCTATCTCTTTGGATATCTCTTCTCTCTCATCATCTCTTTGGGGTTATACTTCACCAAAATCGTCCACCAAAATACATAGATTCTTATGAACACATAAAGAATTGAATATAAAAATCTCTCCCTGTGATATTGATTCTAGGTTCGTCATCTGCAGACAAAATGAAGAGGGATGTTTTAGAGAGAGAAAAGTGGGATGTTGAGTGAATGAGAAGTGAAAATGATGGACTTTGGGAGGAGAAATGCGGGGAGAGAGAGGGATTCCAAATTTGAGGGAGTGAGAGGAGATTTCATTTTATTTTATTTATTTATTTTATATTAATCCCTAAATTTTTATTCAATTTCATTCAATTTATATAAAATGTTTATTTTATATAAATTTTGTTCATAACTCTTAGATTTTTAACTTATAAAAGTAAGGTTAATGTTAATGAAATAAATTAATTTCCTTGATTATATTCCACATTTTAAATATTGTAATTTGATATTATAGATTTTATAAAAAAATTCATGAGATTTTAATGTAAAACTTCACAAATTAAGTTTTTAGGACTTTTAGGGTTTTAAGGAATTTTGTAAATCTTTGGATATCAAAATAAATTAAATCTTTTAGACTTCAAACTATTTTAGAGTTTCATAACTCTTATTCAAGTTAGAAATAATGTTTGTAATGTATTTTAATCGGTTTATTGGCATTTTTATGTTGTGGTTCCGAGATTCAAGTGAATTTGATGAATGAAGTATACTAGTCCTAGTTTCAACTTTGACTTAAATTTCTATGAGACTTTGACCTAATTTCTACTTCTAGGTCAAGTGCATGATGTGTCTACATGATTAATGCAAAGATGTTAAATTCGAGCATTGACCCGAATATGGATAGACATTACAGTTAAGTAGTTGTAGAATTCACATTCTAATGTGAAATCTAAGTACACTATCCTTTGTTTCTACTTGTTTCCATGTTTCTAGTAGGTTATAACATAGCTCCTAGAACTGTCTCAAATTTTGACGGTTGTCACATTAGGCATCATTTCTAATATATTGATAAGATTAGTTTTGTTGATTTATTGCCTAATATTGATCAATTTCAAATTGTTAGATTAACTTTTAGCTGATTTCTAGGGATAATATCATTGTTTCTAGTTTAAATTATTGATTATTTGGAACGGAATTTAGAAGTAATATGCGGGAAGTAATTTATGATATTTCTTAAAAAATCCCACGTGTCAAAATAGTGGTATAGAAAATGGACAAGTGACATAATTTGGTTTTGTTTAATACAAGAGGGGGGAGTGCCCAATTTTAGCATACATTTACCTTTTGATATTTGCGTAGCCAGAAAATATGTTTTTCCACCACATGATTCTCTAATGACTATTAATGTTTAATCATTTATTACCGATCAATTCGACAATGGAATATATTTAAGAAACATTATCCATAAACATTTATTTTTAAAAAATGAATTTTTCTCAATAGAAAACATATACAAATTAATCAATGTGAAAAAGAAAACATCAATTTAACTAACTGATCCAAAAATTTAGGGATAAAAAATTAGAATCTAGAATCAAATTCACTAAACTCATAACAATGTGATATACAAAAATTTAGACTCTGTCACAGAACCATGATGAAAAATATATTAGCTAAAATCAATAGGTGTATTTAACCTCCCGATCTCAAGTTCAAACATTTGGGGTTTCAATAAAATATTGGCTAGAAGAAAGTTGTAAGATGTATTTTCGAAAAAGGGTTGCTTGGTATCATCACCAAAGACGGACGGTCTCCTAAACCTCCCACTCTCGGGGAGACACAGTGGGTGGTGGGAAACCCGTTATTAATAGGTTATATTTGTGAAAATAAACTAAAACATTAGAGGTAGTTGATTGTTCTTAATTAATGCATTTCTAGATTCGAATCTAAAGAAATTTTATAAATTGCTTCAATAAAACATATTTGCCATGATTAGTGGTATTAACTAGTGTAGTACATATCTAGAGAAAAAATTAAGACATTTCATCAAACACCTTGTATGCATCTTGAAAAAAAACATTTAATAACTAACTCTTCTTTTACTTCCATATTTGTAAATAAGTATTCAGATCAACTAAAAACATAAACATGGATTCCACTCTCGACATCCGAAATCGATATCTACTTCTCTCTCTCTCTCTCTCTCTCTCTCTCTCTCTCTCCACCTCTGTGATATTCGCAAATGCAACATCATAGTTTCTTTTATTTTTGAGTAATCTCTTTGCTTTTATCTCTTATTCGATAATTGTTGGAATGAATGATATTATGCATCAAATCATGGGTTCTATGCAAAACCTTCTAGCCTTACATCAACATAAAAACCTATATGGATATTAGCTTCTCTTTATAGTCTTAAACGAGTCAACGTCAAAAACTACGAGGGTGGTTTTACTTGTGACACCCCGAAACTTCTACCTTGTTGACCTATTCAATACTATCAATGTTAAACTCGTTTCAGCTATCTTTTAGCATTGTTTGAGTCTGTTTGGATGATCTAAAGCCTCTTACAACCAAAGTTTGACTTAGGGATGGGTTCATTTAAGATCTAGGGTTGCAAAAAGGCCAAACACTCCCTCTAGAGGAGTGTGTGGCCGCACACTCGAGTGTATGGCCGCACACCCGAGTGTATGGCCGCACACCTATTATCTATATATAGATGAGGCTCATTTTCACTTCATTTCCCCTCTCCTCAACCATACACACCTCTCTCTCTATCTCTCTCTCTCTACTTGAATCAACCACAAACACTTCTAAGGCTTTAAAAACGTAAGTATTCCATCCTTTTAGCTTGCTATAATTGAAAGACTTCATGATTTGAGCATTGATTCACCTTAAAGTCGACCACACACTCTAACCACACACTCCGACCACACACTCTGACCACACACTCCGACCACACACTCCGACCACAAATTCTAACCACACACTCCAACCACACACTCCGACCACACACTCTTTTGTGTGGCCTTAGACTCCCTTCATACAATCATATGTGATTGTAACACTTGTCCCAAGTGTTTCCAAGTCCCGTAGGGTGTCGCTTATCCTGATTAATTGTATTATACCCTAATTATGTCATACATCGTTATATGTTAAATAGGGTCTATTTGTGCTCGAGGTTGCACTTGACACTCAACATCCCTAACAATCTTACATTCGAATCACATGTTAAACAGTGAGTTCATACCCCTACATTTTTCCGTGCTTTTAATGTTTTTAGGGGGGAATACAAGCCAAACTCAAAGTACTTTATAGACATTTAAACTTATTAATACAGTTAATGATTTCCAGGTTTAATAACATATTCATATATTTTATCCCTTTTTGTAATATGTTGAGCATAAGGGAAACTCTTAATTTGGAAATCTAACTTCATCGCTTTTAGAAAGGTTTTTACAAAGCATTTCTATATCAACTCTAATAAACTATAATGGGTATAGTTTGGGATAACCCTCTAGGCAGTTTCTACCAAATCAGATTTTGTGGATGAATATGTATAAACTATGACATATTTAGTTTATGTTATATATTTCCTCAGGAGTATAAAGTACATTTATTCAAGAATAATTTCTGTTTTATATTGTTTTCCCACTAGGTAACTAGATTATACCGAATTGTGAGGCGCTACTTCAATACTGTACCCTTAGGTGTACAGGGATAAATCCTTTTAGTATATCCAGAGTCTCCTGGAGGGAGAGCATGATATTTGTGAATAGATCTATTCGAGACTGACAATCCTACACCAGAATTGCTAGCTACAGTTAGGCAGGCATGCCTGTGGTGAACAAATGTCATTTATCTTAACGCCTGAAGAACGTTATAATGGTCTCTCGGTCATATCAAGTATGGTTATATGACATGCAAAATAAGTATAAACTAACTTTGGTTTACTGAATCTACTCTTCATATGTTTTATTTTGAGTAATAAAACTATATTTATATATACTGATAGTAATCAGGGATTTCTAATCTTGCATCTCTACCTCTAGGACGGATAACCTGTTTTTAGGGAAAATATGGGATTTTCCCAGGATAACACTGGCATTTCTAAAACTGATGGTTTATTTTCTACTAATAGATACCCTTTCAAAACTGCTTTTTATAAGAAAATGTAGGATATTATTGAGGAACTCTTTTCAAAAGGATTAATGAAACATTTTCCATAAAAACTAAATGCTTATGAACTCACCAGCTTTATGCTGATATTCTTTCAAAACTGTTTGTATTCTCATGGAATTAGTAGACAGGTACTTTCAGGAGATTGGAGAAGTCGGAGCGTTAGAGTCACGTCTCTCTATTTTACTTTGGATATGAACAAAACTATGTACTAAGATAATGTAAACCTTATTCATATATATATTCAAAGTTTGGTTGTGTTTACTATGCTTGCTATGATAAAATTGTTGTGATACTACGCATGATGTCCTGTGCCCCAGAATGTTTCCGCCGTTCCGGTTTTGGGGTGTGACAGATTGGTATCAGATCACTTGTTTATAGTGAACTAAGCATACCGAACCATACATGGTATACAACTATAAACATTAAGGGGCCTAAGTGCTCTAAACTAAAAGTATACTTTAGAAATATAAGTATTTTTATAAAAAGTATACAAGTATACCTAAGTACCCGAACCCGTGTCATAACTAGAACAAAACAAAAGTATTTTGATGTTGGACATCGCGGTTAAACCTGGGCAGTTATGCAATCATGTCTAGGGTCAATATAGCCTGATCAATTATATTCATTCGAGACATGACCAACATGTGCTTGGGAGTGACTGTGGTGTCACAGCAAGTCTAAAACTTACCTAGGTACCAGAAAAGTTTTAGAGTCAAACATAAGGGTTAAAATACTATCAGAGTATTTTAGGATGCTATAACGACCGAACTGGAAACTTAACCAAGAATCCATCCCTCGAGAATCAATCATGAAACTATAATACATTGGAAGTGTTATTAGATTCGATGCCTAATAACTATCCCTTTAACCCTTATCTCGCGTAGATAGCATGGTCGGATTCCATCTCCCCGACGACTCGGATTTTCCCAACCAAGGAAATGCTGGATGGCTCTAGGCAGAGCCAGAAGAAAATCACGAAATTCCCTTGGATGATGACTTCGTAGAACAATTCCCCGAAGAGGCCGACCCAGAACCTAAAGTCGAGAACCTACCTCCAGTAGCCCCGATACCAAATCCTAACCCCCGACTTGAGTTCAAAGGCCCAACGCCTATGTGGGTCGGAAGCTTGGATAGATGGAGTCACGAACAAGGCCAACCCTACCCGTACGAATGAGATCTTCGCTTCTACAACGTGAATGAGGGAGGCTCCGCAGACAGAGCCCTTCCGATCATAGTCCGTCGAGTGGCTCGCAATGTGGAGCTAAGTGTGGCAACTCTTCAGCGAACTATGGAGCTTGAGGTGGACTCGGATGCCAACACAAACCGCATTCGCAATGTCGAAGTTGGTCATGGGAGAACTATGAGGGACAATGAACCTATGCAACAAGAGCTAGCTACCACTCGAGCTGAGGTCATGGAGTTCCGAGCACGCCAAATAGTATACAAAAGCCACCTGCTTGACATGGAGCGCCAGCTGGCTAACTTAAGGATCCGTCCGAGGAATGCCCGTCGCCAATAGGAGAATACTCTACTCATCCCTCCCTTTTGTATAAGAAATAACATTCATATTTATGATCTAAGTAGCTCTTTTCTATAAACATCTATGTCCTTCATGTTGCCAAGAATTTTTCCCTGTTAGAATGACTTAGACCTACTTTTAGGTCAAGGGTTCCGAAATATGTGTAATCTCAGTTTCAGTTATGATGAAAACAATTATATTTCAGTTAAAGATTATCTTTGTATCAAGGTCCTATCACTGTTTTGTCCTCAAAAACATGCATCATAGGATGTACTTAGACGATCATTCCTTCCCCCATCAACTTCATATCAATCTCCATAAAAAGCTACGATGTCATAACCAGCATGAGATGATTGTGCCCCAAATCATGCTTATGTCCTTTGCATTCGAAATGGCAACTCATTTTAATCTTTCCCTCTGACGAAGTCCTCACTAGTTGTAGTGATAAAATTTGTTTGAACCTTCGTATCATTTCCTGCGCCAAGTCCTAGAAGTATCTGCGAAAGGGATGCCATGCATTCCTGTCTCATGTGGCTGATGACACAAAAAGTTAAAGAACTCGAGAGCATCCCCGAAGTCTGCAAATTTCCTAATTTCTTCCCCAAATACATTCCATGGATTTCTTTTGAGCGTCAAGTTAAATCCCGTGTTGACTTGATCCCCATAACTACTCTTATAGCTAAGCATCTAGAGCCGACGACAATATGAGAGTTATCCAGCTAGCGCAATGAGCTGAACAACAAGGAGTTCGAAGGTTAATTGTATGCGAGCTTTATTGCGATCAAATCTTTATCTAATCTTGCCAGGACCACATCATGGGGATGTAGGTCCAATCAATGAGAGTCAGATAGCAAAAAACGGGAAATCTTAATGCATAGATAAACATTTAAGATACATCCAGGGGCAACCATTGTTGCTCACAAGCTCCTATTCTTGACATGTAACAGAATTATGTCTCCAAAGGAACGTAACCAATCCACTAGTAAGACACCAGTCCTCCAGATGGACTCAGCTACGTTCCAACCTACTGTCATAGTAGCCGTAGCAACGACCCTAGCTGTTCTTAATGCTAACAACCCAAGTCGGAATGGGAACAGTTTCCACATCACGAACTGTAACAACACACCAGGAAACCAACAAGGGCTTATCCAGGAGGACACTCCAACTACCAAACCTAAGAGTGCCAAATGAAAATTCTGGAACAAGAGGGACCATATGACATCCCCAAAATCACGGCCAGAAAAGACCGGTTTTGTTTATGTTTTGTTTGAAAATCAGAGTAACATTTTAAATAAAAGTGTTGCGGAATTATCCCAAAAAAATATGATAAAGATTTATCAAAAGCATTTCCATAGAAATGTATTTCATTAAAAGACTTGGGATGTCATGTTCGTACAGATCAAAAGCATAAACAGTACAATATAACCCTTACTACATTATTTCATATCTACAGGCCTATATCCGTAATCCCTCGTCCAAACATCATATCTATGCTCAAGCGCTACTACCTGTAATACATAAAATTGAGTGGGTCAGGCTTGGGAGCCTGGTGAGCACATAGGGTTTTCAACCCACAATAAATAAGTTTATTAATTTCATCAATCAACAATAACCCGATTACCCGTTCCCGTTATACTCACATTACGTCCCTAAACACCTATTATAAGGGACCTATCCTAAGGATCATCATCGGGATGGACACTGCTGCTAAGGGGATTCCTCAGCAATAAATGTCCTAAAGGCAACCATGTGGGGGGTGGAGTACACCGGTGAACACATCGTTCACAAACACCTACAGGTTGCGAGCCTGCTAGTGTTCCACTGGACTGTCTAGAATAGTCTGTGGTCGTCATCCATACTCCGCTAGATGACAGAATCAACAACATCAACATCGAAGCCTCTCATCAGTTTATCGCACATCACCTATTACATCTACCCATGTTTTACCCCAACATTTTTGTAGATATAAAATACATATACAGTTCAAATCATTGAAAACATGTATAACAATGTTCATCCAGCATAGATAACAAGTATTCAGATAATACTCTTTCAAAAAAAAAAGTATTCAGATAATATGCACACATAGCACGTAATTTATGTAAAATACTTCATATCTATGTGTAAGCTGAAAGTAACTATGCACTCACTTGTAAAGGTGGTGAATCTGAACTCATACAGCGCTTCGCTTCTTAAAATAATTTCCTTCGACGAAACCTAGTATTATTACCACTAGAGTTTAGTCTATTATTCGCTGAGACTAATTAGTAGTCTAGCTATTATTACTATTATATAAGCATCAAACAATACTTATATAGCCCATAATAATAGCCCAAGTACTTATTATAAGTTCCTAATAACGTTACTATAATTAAATAAACGATATATTAAAAATAGCGTAGGCGTAGCTCACTTACAGTGGGTTTTATAGAAAACCGGGCTTTGCTTGGAGCAGCTTTCCCGAGCCGAAAAACTCTTCTTCTCGAAGCCTTCGAGCACTCCGGGGATTCCGCCTCGTGCTAGGGAGGTTCCCTAGGCTTTTCGGGGGGTTTCGGGGCTAGAGAGAGGTTCTAATGAGAGAGTAAAGAGAAGAAAGAATGAGAAAGGTGTCAAGAAAATGAGGGTGGGATATATCCACGCATAGGTAAAAATAATATCTACAACTTTCATTTTTACTCCGTCGGCTAATTGTCGACCGATCTTAAATTTAACAGTACAAGGAGATTATACTGTTAAACGTCTGCGTAAAATTCATAACTTCTACGTACAGACTCTGTTTTCTTCTGTCTTTTTACCGTTGAGTTCCTAATAATGAGATCTTCAACTCTCATTTATGTCGCGTAAGTCAAAAACCGCTTGAACAAAAATTCGAGTTTCGGGTCGTGCACTGCTAAGCCGAATCTTAAAAAAATCATAACTTCCTCATACGTAGTTGGATTTAGGCGTTCTTTTTATGGATGTTCTCAATTTAACATATACTACAACTTTAGTTTAGATCACTAAGGCTAAAAATTCCTCCATCGTAAATTCACTATTTACGTCTCCCGGTGCCATGCCGGTTTTGCCGTAAAACTTCGGCGGGTCATAACTTTCTCGTTATAACTCGGATTTCGGCGTTCTTTATATCATCGGAATCCTTGTTTCGACCACTACGACTTTATGTAGAGATATCGGACTTATCTCACACTTTAATTTTGATGCTTATTTTTATCTTTTATTTATTCAATATTTATAAATACATAATAGGCATAAAAATTCACATAATTCACATAATACTCAAATATTTCATCTTTATTAAAAAAAAGTTACAATAGTTGACCTAGACTATTACATCGTCAAAAATGCTTAGCCTTGAAAACTGAGCGTTACAATTCTCTCCTCCTTAGGATGATTCCGTCCCGGAATCATGCATCAGCAAACAGATGTGGATAACGACTCATCATGTCATCCTCTGTTTCCCAAGTGAGATTCGGCCCATTCGAATGTTTCCATCGGACTAGCACTATGTCGACCATCTTGCGTCGTAACTTCTTATTCTTACGGTCAATAATTGCCTCAGGCTCTTCGATCAGCCTCTTATTCTCATCCATCCTTAACTCTGAGATTGGAATTATGTCGGGAACATCTCCCGTGAATTTCCTCAAATAACACACATGGAAGGTGTTATGAATACCATCGAGTTCTTCGTGCAATTCCAGCTTGTAAGCTTGCTTCCCAATCTTCTGAAGAACTTTGAATGGTCCAATAAACCTTGGACTTAGCTTTCCTCGTTTCCCGAATCTTATAAGTCCCTTCCACGGTGAGACTTTTAGCAAAACCGAATCCCTAACGTCGAAGGTCACCGGTCGTCTTTTCTTGTTAGCATAGCTCTTTTGACGATCCTGAGCTGCTAACATGCTTTCCTTAATCACCTTTAGTTTCTCAGCAGTCTCATGGACTATCTCGGGGCCCATAAACTGCTTTTCTCCGGCTTCAAGCCAACAAGACGGCGTACGACACTTCTGTCCATACAAGGCTTGATAAGGTGCCATCTTGATGCTCGAGTGGAAACTGTTGTTGTACGAAAATTCTACCAGAGGTAAGTCTAAAACGATCCACAACTACCCAAATCATGTTGTGTCCGTTCTTCGTCCTGGGTAGTTTAGTCACAAAATCCATGGTGATGTCTTCTCATTTACCCATGGGTACAGGTAAAGGTTCTAAACTCCCATACGGTTTCTGATGTTGTGCCTTAACTCTCGCACCTGTTACACACTCGGCCACGTACTTCGCAACATCGAGCTTCATCGCCGGCCACCAGTAGTAGGGTTTTAGGTCCCTATACATTTTAGTGCTATCGGGATGAATCGAGTACATGGTCTTGTGTGCTTCTTCCATCAGAAGATCTCTCATTCTTCCCATCTTAGGTACCCAAATTCGATCTTGGAATACCTTCAGTCCTCGGTTGTTTGTACCGAACACTAATGTTTTGCCCAAACGTTCTTTTCTTCGATTATTCTTCTCTAAAGCTTCTTCCTGAGCTTTCCTGATGCTGTCCACAATTGTCGAGACGACTTCAATTCTCAACGCTCTTGTCCTTTTCATTTCAAGATTTACTTTCTGACTGAGAGCATCTGCGACAACATTGGCTTTACCTGGGTGGTAAAGTATCTCACAGTTGTAGTCCTTGAGTAGTTCTAGCCAGCGTCGTTGCCTCATGTTCAGCTCCTTCTGATTAAAGAGATACTGGAGACTCTTATGATCAGTGAACAACTTGCACTTCGTGCCATAGAGGTAATGTCTCCATATCTTTAAGGCAAATACTACCACTGCCAACTCCAAATCTTGAGTGGGGTAGTGCTTCTCATGTTCTTTCAATTGTCGAGATGCGTATGCTATCACCTTTTCTCTTTGGTTCAGAACACAACCCAACCCGACTCCAGATGCGTCATTGTATACCGCGAAATCTTCAACTCCATCGGGTAGAGAAAGTATCGGTGCTTCGCATAACTTCTTCTTTAGCTTCTCGAACGCCTCGTCGTGTTTCTCACTCCATGTATATGTGGCTCCTTTGTGGGTTAGAGCTGTCAATGGAGCAGCTATCGAAGAAAAGCCTTGGATAAATTGTCGGTAATATCCAACTAATCCTAGAAAGCTTCGAATCTCCGTGGGACTCTTCGGACGTTCCCACTTCGTCACAGCCTCGATTTTTGCGGGGTCAACCATTGTCCCTTCTTGGTTAACCACGTGACCCAAGAACTGGACTTCTCGTATACAAAAGTCGCATTTGGAGAACTTAGCGTAAAGCTTCTCCTTCTTTAACACTTCTAACACTTCCCGTAGATGCCTGCCATGCTCCTCTTGGCTTTTCGAGTAGATGAGAATGTCGTTGATGAACACTATCACGGATTTATCGAGGAATGGTTTACAAACCCTGTTCATCAAATCCATGAATGCTACAGGAGCATTGGTTAGTCTAAATGACATAACCAAGAACTCGTAGTGTCCATATCGAGTTCTGAATGCAGTCTTCTCAATATCCTGCTCTCTCACCTTCAGCTGATGATATCCTGACCTAAGATCGATCTTTGAGAAGTAGCTCAAACCTTGTAGCTGATCGAATAGTTCATCAATCCTCGGTAATGGATACTTGTTCTTCACTGTTGCCTTATTCAGTTCTCGGTAGTCTATTCACATCCTCATGCTACCGTCCTTCTTCTTCACGAATAACACCGGAGCTCCCCAGGGTGATGAACTAAGTCGAATGAAACCGTTTTCCAACAGCTCCTGGAGTTGCGTCATAAGCTCCTTCATCTCTGTCGGTGCTAATCGGTAAGGTGCTTTTGCTATCGGTGTTGTTCCTGGTAACAAGTCTATACGAAACTCCACTTGTCTATCAGGTGGTAATCCGGGAAGATCTTCGGGAAAGACTTCCGGATAATCACATACGACCAGTATATTTTGCACCTCTTTCTTTTCCTTCTTAGCATCGATTACGAATGCCAAGTATGATGCACATCCTTTAGACAAACATTTTCTGGCTTTCATCAGGGAGATGATTCCAGAATTCACTCTATGTTTGTCCCCGTACACCATAAATGGCTCCTTTCCAGGGGGATTAATCCTAACTATCTTCTTTCGGCATAATATCTCGGCGTCGTTGGCGCTAAGCCAATCCATACCCAAAACGATGTCAAACCGTTTAACTCTATGGGTAATAGCTCTTCGTGGAATTCGTTTCCATTTAGGTCAATGACGATGTTCCTAATACGATCACTAACAGGTACGAATTTGCCACTAGCAACTTCTACAATCAGGGCATTATCTAGTTTTTCTACAGACAATGCTAATTTCCCACCAAATTTATGCGACACAAAGGAGTAGTTGGCTCCCGAATCAAATAGTATATTTGCAGGCAAACCATTTACAAGAAAGGTACCTGAAGCGACGTCTGCTGCCTCCTTCGCAGCCTTGAGCATCATCTGGATGGCTCTTGCCTTCGGCTTCGGTGGTATGTTGGGTCTTCCCGCATCTTTCTTCTTTGGGCAATCCTTAGAAATGTGCCCTTCCTCGTTGCACTCATAACAGACCTTCTTAGTGAACGTGTTGGCATAGTGCCCAGGCTTTTCGCATTTGAAACAAGTGACCCCTCCATCACACTTCCCAGAGTGCTTCTTCTTGCACTTGTCACACCACTTCGCTTCTGATCCTTCTCCTCTCGAACCAGACTTCGAGAATCTACTCTTCTTGTTGGACTTCGAGGATCCATCGAACTTCCGTTTCTCACTAACCTCATCCCTTTCCAGACCTCTTTCCTTTTGTTGGGTCTCCACATTCTTAGCCGCTTGAATGGCTGATTTCAGAGTGGTTGCCATCTTGACTGTTGGGCCAAAGTCAGCCGCCAGTCCGTTTGCGAACTTCTCAATTTTGGAAAGTTTAGTTGGCACTAGGTATGGAAACAACTTCATCTTTTCTGTGAATGCAACAACATAGTCATCGATGCTCATCCTCCCCTTCTTCAGATTTTGGAACTCATTGTTCAGATCGATCAGATCTATCTCTGAACAGTATTGCGCCTTCAGTTGTTCCAGGAAGTCGTCCCATGACATTTTCAGAGCTTCTCCTTGCGGCATTGTATCTGCCAATAGCTTCCACCAGCTAAAGACTCCAGTTTTCAATTGTCTCACAGCGAAGACAGTCTTTTGTTTCTCACTGCAGTCACAGCTCTCAAACACCATCTCCATCTCAGAGATCCAGTCCATAATCTCAACAAGCTTTGGGCTTCCTGAGAGACTTGGTGGTTTCGCACCCAAGAAATTTTTATACATCCGCCCATCCTTGTTGTTTCTCCCTTCTGGGCCATCCTTTTGCTCACCTTGAGTACCTACTTGACTCACTTGGCGGCTGTAGTTCCCTTCCTCAGATTGCTCGGGAATTGGCTCTGTCGGCTCAACATGTATGGTAGGTTCATCCCTATTTTCGTGGAGCATCTGTCTCATCTCTTCCCTTTGTTCCACTAGCATAGCCCGAATCATGGCTTGAACTCCAGCAATAGTGACTGGCTCAGGTGCTACTTCTTCTACAACAAGTATTTGCTGAACCACTGGGGGTTGGTTCCTGTTCCCATTTGCGTTCACGTTTCCGCTACGGGTTCTTGCCATCTTGATCTATACGACGAATAAGGTGAATTTAGATCTTTATTTAGGACCGATGTTCAAATCATCCTTATCACTCCGAAACGTTTATATGCTAGTTCTAATATCGTAGTCATACGTTTAGAATCCTAAACACATAAGGTTTCCAGATCCGAACAAATACAGCACATCATGCACAAAGCATTTAGCACATAAAAGCATTTTAGGCACAATTCCTAAAATAGGCTAGTGCTCACACCTCACAATCATCGCTTAGCATTCTAAGTTTAAGTCTAGAAATCCTACAAATTCCTAGTTCGCTCAAACTAATGCTCTGATACCAACTATGACATCCCCAAAATCACGGCCATAAAAGACCGGTTTTGTTTATGATTTGTTTGAAAATCAGAGTAACATTTTAAATAAAAGTGTTGCGGAATTGTCCCAAAACAAAATATGATAAAGATTTATCAAAAGCATTTCCATAGAAATGTATTTCATTAAAAGACTTGGGATGTCATGTTCGTACAGATCAAAAGCATAAATAGTACAATATAAGCCTTACTACATTATTTCATATCTACAAGCCTATATCCGTAATCCCTTGTCCAAACATCATATCTATGCTCAAGCGCCACTACCTGTAATACATAAAACTGATTAGGTCAAACTTGGGAGCCTGGTGAGCACATAGGGTTTTCAACCCACAATAAATAAGTTTATTAATTTCATCAATCAACAATAACCCGATTACCCGTTCCCGTTATCCTCACATTACGTCCCTAAACACCTATTATAAGGGACCTATCCTAAGGATCATCATCGAGATGGAAACTACTGCTAAGGGGATTCCTCAACAATAAATGTCCTAAAGGCAACCATGTGGGGGATGGAGTACACTGGTGAACACATCGTTCACAAACACCTACAGGTTGCGAGCCTGCTAGTGTTCCACTGGACTGTCTAGAATAGTCCGTGGTCGTCATCCATAATCCGCTAGATGACAGAATCAACAACATCAACATCGAAGCCTCTCATCATTTTATCGCACATCACCTATTACATCTACCCATGTTTTACCCCAACATTTTTGTAGATATAAAATACATATACAGTTCAAATCATTGAAGACATGTATAACAATATTCATTCAGCATAGATAGCAAGTATTCAGATAATATGCACACATAGCACGTAATTTATCTGAAATACTTCATATCTATGTGTAAGCTGAAAGTAACTATGCACTCACTTGAAAAGGTGGTGAATCTGAACTCAGACAGCGCTTCGCTTATTAAAAATAATTTCCTTCGACGAAACCTAGTATTATTACCACTAGAGTTTAGTCTATTATTCGTCGAGACTAATTAATAGTCTAGCTATTATTACTATTATATAAGCATCAAACAATACTTATATAGCCCATAATAATAGCCCAAGTACTTATTATAAGTTCCTAATAACGTTACTATAATTAAATAAACGATATATTAAAAATAGCGTAGGCGTAGCTCACTTACAGCGGGTTTTATAGAAAACCGGGCTTTGCTTGGAGTAGCTTTCCCGAGCCGAAAAACTCTTCTTCTCGAAGCCTTCGAGCACTCCGGGGATTCCGCCTCGTGCTAGGGAGGTTCCCTAGGCTTTTCGGGGGGTTTCGGGGCTAGAGAGAGTAAACAGAAGAAAGAATGAGAAAGGTGTGAAGAAAATGAGGGTGAGAGAGGTTCTATTTATAGGGTGAAAATTGGCTGAACTTGGTGCCACATGTCACCATCTAGTGGCAAGACTTGGGGAGAAAGCAATGGCCAAGATTTTGCCACATCACCCATTTTCGCACAACACACTTTCGACTTCTAAAATCAGTAACTTTCACATACGACCTCCGTTTTTGACGTTCTTTATATCCACGCGTAGGTAAAAATAATATCTACAACTTTCATTTTTACTCCGTCGGCTAATTGTCGACCGATCTTAAATTTAACAATACAAGGAGATTATACTGTTAAACGTCTGCGTAAAATTCATAACTTCTACGTACGGACTCTGTTTTCTTCTGTATTTTTACCGTTGAGTTCCTATTAATGAGATCTTCAACTCTCATTTATTTCGCGTAAGTCAAAAATCGCTCGAACTAAAATTCGAGTTTCGGGTCGTGCATTGCTAAGCCGAATCTTAGAAAAATCATAACTTCCTCATACGAAGTCGGATTTGGGCGTTCGTTTTATGGATGTTCTCAATTTAACATATACTACAACTTTAGTTTAGATCACTAACGCTAAAAAGTCCTCCATCGTAAATTCACTATTTACGTCTCCCGGTGCCGTGTCGGTTTTGCCGTAAAACTTCGGCGGGTCATAACTTCCTCGTTATAACTCGGATTTCGGCGTTCTTTATATCCTCGGAATCCTTGTTTTGACCACTACGACTTTATGTAGAGATATCGGACTTATCTCACACTTTAATTTTGACGCTTATTTTTATCTTTTATTTATTCAATATTTATAAATACATAATAGGCATAAAAATTCACATAATTCACATAATACTCAAATATTTCATCTTTATTAAAAAAAAGTTACAATAGTTGACCTACACTATTACATCGTGAAAAATGCTTAGCCCTGAAAACCGGGCGTTACAGAGCACAAGTTGTCGCAGAAACTTGCCAAGAGACAACAACCCGTGGTAACTTCCACAGCCACAACATCCGTCAAACCAGTGCCAACACCAGTGCGACGATACGTTGGAAAACTTCCAAATTGAGAGGAATGCAACTTCCACCACGTAGGAAAATGATGTGAATTGCAATGTAAGAACTGCAATAGGCAAGGACACACCGTTAGGTACTACAGAACACCGACACAGCCAAACGCCTTGATTACTGGTGTAAAGATGGGTCAGGTTTGCTACAATTGTGGCGAACCCGGACATTTCAAAAGAAATTGTCCAATGGCTAAGGATGGCCAGGAAGCTCGTTTCACAAAGACCCCACACAACACATCCCTTCCACTACCGACACTAGCATGGTTCAAGTGTGCGGTACATGTGGCGAAATGGCACACTTCAAAATAGACTGCCCAACAGAGAAGAACAATGAGGAAACAGGAGGAGTCTGAACTCAGAGAAGGAGGAAGCATCGGAGGACCCTGCCATGTTTTGGGTACGTTTTCGAAAACCCCAATAATTATTCATAATCGTGATTACTTTCTCGTTCGGGTTAAATCACGAAATCCTTATAAGGTTTAAAGCCCTAATGAGCAAATTATGATAGCCTAGTGAATACGCTAGGGTTAGTTGTAATTACACATGTCATGTGTACACCAAACGATCATAGAGAGTTCTAGTAAGAACCATTTCATGAAAGTTCATAGTTTCAAAACATCAAAACCCTCGTGTTAGTGGTACCTGTTAACTTCGAGTCAAGCATAGAAAACACCAAATACATTCACCCCGGGGCATCAATGTCCTAAACGATCCTTCCAAACTAACTTAACGTGTGACTCTACGACGCCGTCTTGCTTAGTCTGACTGAGTCTATGTTATACCAAACCCTCGTATCTTAAATCGTTCGATCGCAATACTCCCGACAAATTAGATGCGTACTTCGAAAATTTCTCTGTCTTTGAAACCCGAAAGTATTCATGCAAAGATTATCGCCCACAAATAAATGGACAAAGTAAGAGAGCAATCTGGACAATTGTAGATACGTCGTGGGACACTCATCTACCCTTAGTGGGACTTTATTGGAACAACGGTGACCTTTTTCTAGCATCAAGGTTGCACTGCACGAAGCCTCTATGGCTGTATGTATAGATCCCCTTTGTGCTAGGCTGAGGTGAGCAACATGCAACTAGTCAAGAGTCAAGTCCACGACAATACTCTCACTAGTCCTGAAATCACCCTAGAAAGGCATGATACGTTTCGGAAAGCGTGGAAAGCTAAATCCAAGGCACATTGGACCATTTGGGATCCTTGCTAGGATTGGTCCCGTAGCATACAAACTCCAATTACCACGAGAACTCAGCAACGTCCATCCTGTCTTCCACGTGTCAAACCTAAAGAAGTGTCTCTCCGACGAAACTCTTGTGATTCCTCTCGACGAGATTGAGCTAGACGAAAGACTACATTTCGTAGAAGAACCTGTTGAAATCATTGACCGGGAAGTCAAACATATGAAGCAGAGTTGCATCCTGATAGTGAAGGTTCGTTGGAATGCCAAGCGGGGACCTGAATTCACTTGGGAGTGTGAGGACTTAATGAAACAAAAGTACCCTCGCCTCTTTCCAAGTTCATGATTTGTACTCTATCCTTGAATTTCGGGACGAAATTCCCTTTAACAGGGGGATGATGTGACACCCCGGAACTTCTACCTTGTTGACATATTCAATACTATCAATGTTAAACACGTTTCAGCTATCTTTTAGCATTGTTTGAGTTTGTTTGGATGATCTAAAGCCTCATACAACCAAAGTTTGACTTAGGTATGGGTTGGTTTAAGATCTAGAGTTGCAGAAAGGCCAAACACTCCCTCTAGAGGAGTGTGTGGCCACACACCCGAGTGTATGGCCGCACACCCATTATCTATATTGTCACACCCCGAAAACCGAAGTCCAAAACACTTTCGGGGTTGACTCCACGTTGAGTATCAAATCGAATGCACATAGTAAGTAAAGTAAACAACCATTACATTACATATATAAAAGTTTACATTTGTTTCAAAGTAAAGTTGTACAAGTGTGATACATAGTATATATAAACAAAAGTGAGACGAGTCTTCCACGCACTCCGTCTTCGCCAAAAGGAATCCTCGGGTACCTGTCTAACGCGGACTTGAAAATACAAGCACTTTAAAAATAAGCATAACGCTGGTGAGTTCATAAGCGGTTTTGTTTAGTGAAAAACGTACAAGTTCCTTTTCGTTTCTGAAAATGTTACACACTAAGAAAATCCCATATTTTCTTAAAAGTTGGTTATTGAATCCCAAAATGTAATGTAAAGATGTACACTGAAAACATGTTTACCCTTATGAAATGTAAAGTTTATTTATCTGGTTTGTTACACTTTTCTGGTTATGTACAATGTTCCCCAGGAAAGTCCCATATTTTCCTGAATGTTGGTTACCAAATGTGAAAGATGTATACTGAAAACCTGGTTATCCTTGTGAAATGTATTAGTTTTAACACCTATATAAAACTAATATTTACAAAGTAAATTAATTACTTTATTCATTATTACTATTAAGTAAATCTCTGTTATCCTAATTGCGAGTTCCATAACCATACAATAGACTAGATATGACAATAAGTAGTCCACATCACCTTATGACTTTCGTCACCCTTGAACCTTTCGGTTCGGCTGTAGCTAGCAGCCAGGTGTGGGGTTGTCAGCCCCGTATAGATCTATACACTCAAGTCACGCTCCCTATCTAAGAGATTCTAGTTACATATGCGGTCCTCCACTCGCGTATCTCTGTGGAGTGTTCACCAAGGACGTGCCTCTAATTATATAGGATTAACAAATTTACTAGTAATAATACAATAATCCCCCACTCGCGTATCTCTGTGGAGTGTTGCCGAGGACAAAAACAATGTACTAAATTTTATGTTCAAATGATCAAATGTCATGCTTTTAATTGATAAAATATGGAAAACCATTTGTGAAATATAAAACATAACAGCTTATAACTAATTTCACAAATAATGTGTATGATTATCCTGCAAGTTTCAAACGGTTATCTGTTACGATTATCAGTGTTAAAAGCATGTGAATTATGAAACACACACATGTAAAAAAAGTTTTTAAGTACAAGTATCGCTTGTACTTTGCTTGAATTCCCCCCTGAAAACAGTGAAAACATTGAAAAAGGGTAGGGGTATGAACTCACCAGACGAGAAAACGCGACGGTTTGAATGCTAAGCGTTGGTTTGGGGCTTGTTAACACGCGAGGTTCCTATGTATTATGAAATAATATCCAAATGTATATAATTAGATTTTAAACCACTAATTAGATATGATAACACACTCCAATGAGCGAAAACACTTCAAATCAAGTGTTTGGAGTGATCCGGGTAGCATCTAAGGGTGTGTAGGGCCTAAACATGGAGTTTACTCTTCAAGAGTAAACTCCTTGAGGAGTTTACGGACCATTGACCATGTCCCCATGAGTTTATGGCCGTAAACTCATGGATGGTGGGTTCTTGGATGCCAAATGGTCGTACAATGCACACAGGAAGGTTCTAGGGTCGATTCCATGGCTTAAGAAGTGATCGGGACTTGAAATGGCCTTGGGAAATGAGTTTAAGGTCTAAGGAGATGCTCTTGGGGAGTTTACTACCTTAAACACATGAGTTTACAACAATAAACTCATGTTTTTCCATGAATCAAGGGCTTTGGTGGTTGTTATTCAATCACATGTGATTCTAGGCCCAAAACCAAGCCATTCAAGGGATTCAAGGCACCTTAACACCCTTTGATGGGTGTTTACGGCCTAAGGAGGTGGGTTTACGGTCCAAGAATGTTATTGGGCCGTAAACTCAAGTTTGATGCATTTGAGGATGTTTTGGTGCATTTCTTGAAGGGTTACAAGGTTCTATGCAGTCATGGAAGTCCATTGGAGGTGTTTAGGGGAAAACTAACACCCAACAAGGTGTTTAAGGTCTATGAATGAGGTTTTACGGTCCAAGAATGTTCTTGGACCGTAAACTCATGCCCATGCCTCATTTGGTGCGATTTTGGGGTCATAAGCTCATGCATGCAAGTTTCTAAGTCGAATCTAGGCCCTAGAAGTGTTTTGGAGGGGTTTTGAGGCTTCAAAACCCTCATATGATGTGTTCACGGTTTTGGGAGGGTCCCAAAACCATAAACACATGTCCATGGGTGTTTTGGGTGATTTCAACATGAATTTGAAAGGTAAACAAGCTTAGAAACATGCTAGGATAGATTCCTTACCAAAATGAAGCTTGAAAGGAGGATTTTTGGACCAATTTCGAGTTCTAGAGAGAGAGTAGTGAGATAAAGTTGTGAGATGGGAAAAAGTCTTCAAATGTTGCCCGCACAACCTTTATATAGTGGTTGGGTTTGGAACCCGGTGGAATTCTACCCGATACTAACGATATATGATGCTTTTGGTCGCACCCGATAAAGTTGCCGTAACTCGTTATGGTCGAAACTAAAAATTTACTAATATTTAATTTAGAATATTTTCTTGAGTTATTATTATGTTTGAACATCCATTAAGTCATAATAAACAACCCAAATATTATGACTTAATTTAATAATGAAAATGGTAATAATTCGAAAATGATGAATTTATTAACGGAACGAGTTACAATAATGGAAAGAATTTTTCGGGTTGTCACATATATATAGATGAGGCTCATTTTCACTACATTTCCCCTCTCCTCAACCGTACACCTCTCTCTCTCTCTCTCTCTATACTTAAATCAACCACAAACACTTCCAAGGCTTAAAAAACGTAAGTATTTCATCCTTTTAGCTTGCTATACTTGAAAGACTTCATGGTTTGAACCATGATTCACCTTAAAGTCGACCACACACTCCGTCCACACACTCTTTTGTATGGCCTTACACTCCCTTCATACAATCATATGTGATTGAAACATTTGTCCCAAGTGTTTCCTAGTCCCATAGGGTGTCGCTTATCATGATTAGTTGTATTATACCCTAATTATGTCCATACATCGTTATATGTTAAATAGGGTCCGTTTATGCTCACGGTTGCACTTGACACTCAACATCCCTAACGATCTTACATTCGAATCACACGTCAAACAGTGAGTTCATACCCCTACATTTTTCCGCGTTTTTAAAGTTTTCAGGGGGGAATACAATTCAAACTCAAAGTATTTTATGAAGTTTTAAACTTATTAATATAGTTAATGATTTCCTTGTTTAATAACATATTCAGCTATTGTATCCCTTTTTGTAATATGTTGACTATAAGGGAAACTCTTAATTTGGAAATCTAACTTCATGGCTTTCAGAAAGGTTTTTACAAAGCATTTTCTATATCAAATCTAATAAACTATAATGGGTATAGTTTGGGATAACCCTCTAGGCAGTTTCTACCAAATCAGATTTCGTGGATGAATATGTATAAACTATGACAGATTTAGTTTATGTTATATATTTCCTCAGGAGTATAAAGTACATTTATTCAAGAATAATTATTGTTTTATACTATTTTCCCGCTAGTGAACTAGATTATACCAAATTGTGAGGCGCTACTTCAATACTATACCCTTAGGTGTATAGGGATAAATCCTTTTAGTATATCTTGAGTCTCCTAGAGGGAGAGCATGAGATTTGTGAATAGATCTATTCGAGACTGACAATCCCACACCAGAACTGCTAGCTACAGTTAGGCAGGCATGCCTGTGGTGAACAAATGTCATTTAGCTTAGCGCCTGAAGAACGTTATAAAGGTCTCTCGATCATATCAAGTATAGTTATACGACTCACAAATAAGTATAAACTAACTTTGGTTTACTGAATCTACTCTTCATATGTTTTATTTTGAGTAATAAAACTACATTTATATATACTGATAGTAAGCAGGGATTTCTAAACTTGCATCTCTACATCTAGGACGGATAACCTGTTCTTAGGGAAAATATGGGATTTTCCCAGGATAACACTGGCATTTCTAAAATTGATGGTTTATTTTCTACTAATAGATACCCTTTCAAAATTGCTTTTTATAAGAAAATATAGGATTTTCTTGAGGAACACTTTTCAAAAGGATCAAAGAAACATTTTCCATAAAAACTAAATGCTTATGAACTCACCAGCTTTATGCTGATATTCTTTCAAAACTGTTTGTATTCTCAGGGAATTAGTAGACAGGTACTTTCAGGAGATTGGAGAACTCGGAGCGATAGAGTCACATCTCTCTGTTTTACTTTGGATATGAACAAAACTATGTACTAAGATAATGTAAACCTTCTTCATGCATGTGTTAAATGTTTGGTTGTGTTTATTATGCTTGCTATGATACAATTGTTGTGATACTACGCATGACTTCCTCCGCCCCAGAACGTTTTTGCCGTTCCGGTTTTGAGGTGTGACATTACTTTACTGTTTTGTATTTTATTTCATCTGATAACGGGACCGTTTCCTTCTACATTTCTTACAATTAGATCTGATCACGAAGGATCTATCTAGTATGTAGATGAAACTTGATAACTACAATAATAATGAGTGGATTTACTATCTGCAACTAATTGCCATATACTTTTCAATATTATTTGTAGGTTTAATTGATTGTTTATCATTTCCGAATATACAACATTATATATGAAACAATTCCCTACATTAATTTATGTACACAAATTGGTTATGCATCGATTTTTTTTCGATATAAATATGTTACAAATGATTAGTTACATTAATTTATTGACACAAGTGCCCAATTTTAGCATTTAATTACATTTTGATATTTGCATAGCCAACCAAACTGTTCTGCAACAACAAGATTTTGAATGGCTATTAATGTCGAAACATTTATAACCAATCAATCCGACAATGGTAGCTAATTAACAAAAGTTGGCAATTTATTTTAAAAAAAGGTGAATTTTACTCGATAGAACATATCTACAAATTAATCAATGCAAAAAAATCAAAAAAATCTTCAATATAATTAAGAGATCCGAAAAACTATCGGATAAAAACTTAGAATCAAGAATCTGATTCACTAAACTCCTAACAATGATGTTTGCCAAAGGGAATGCTTTATATCATTGCCAAAGACGAGTCACCTTCCATAAAACTCATTTTCTCGAGGACGAATAGTGGGTGGTGGGTAACTCATTATCAACATGGTATAGTTGTTAAAATAAACTAAAACCTTAGGAGTAGTTGATTTTTCTTAATTAGTGCATGTCTAGAGTCAATATTTATAAACTAGCAAAAGAAAACATATTTAGCATGTTTAGTGGTACTGCCTATTGAAGTACATATCCAGAAAAAAATTGTTTGACAGAGTACATCTTGAAAAATCCATTCAATAAATAACTCTTCTTTATATCTATATTTATATCTATATTTGTAAATAAGTATTCAGATCAACTAAAAATATTACCATGGATTCCACTGTCAGCATCCGAAATCGAGATATGCTCTCTCTCTCTCTCTCTCTCTCTCTCTCTCTCTCTCTCTCTCTCTCTCTCTCTCTCTCTCTCGCGCGCGCGCGCGCGCACTTCTTTTATCTCTTATTTAATAGTCGTTCGAACGAATGATATTCTGCATCAAATCTTGGGTTTACGTTGAAGCTTATAGCCTTAGAACGCCATAAAAATCTTTATGAATATTTGCTTCTTGGTGTAGTCTTAAACGAGTCGACATCAACAACCACGAGGTTGGTTTTACTTTATTGTTCTCTTTTTTATTTCATCCGACAACCGGACTATTTCATTTTCCATTTCTTATAATAAAATCTGCTCACGAATGACCTATCTAGCTTGTAGACAAAACTTGGTAACCACAATAATAATGAACTTATTTATTATTCCCAAATAATAAACATAATTTCCAATATGATTTTATAGGTTTAATTGATTGTGTATTTGTTCTCATATACAACATTATATACCATATGTTTACCGAATCATTAGTTATATTAATTTGTTTGACACAAATTAGGTATGTACCAAATGTTTTCCGATATAAATTCATTACAAATGATTAGTTATATTAATGTATTGACACAAGTGCCCAATTTTAATGTATTTGTTTTTTGATATTTACGTAGCCATAAAAGAAATTCTACCACCACATGATTTTGAATGGCTATTAATGTTTAGAAATTTATAACCAATCAATATGATAATGGAAGCCAATTCACAATAGTTGGCATAAAACATTTATTTCAAAGTGAATTTTCCTCAATAAAACATACCCACAAATTAATCAATGCGAAAAATATCATCAATTTAACAAAATGATCCAAAAATTGAGGGATAAAATTTTAAAATCAAGAATCAAACCCACTATCACAAATATATTAGCCAAACGTGAATATGATATATTTGACCTCCCCATCTCCGGTTCAAACATTTGAGGTTTCAATCAAATGTTGGGCAAATGAAAGGTGTGTAATGCAGTTCGGAAAAGGACTTTTTAGTATCATCGTCAAAGACAAATCCACTCCCCCAATCCTCACAATTTTGAGGAGTCGCAATGGACGTTGGGCAACCTTTTACCCATGGGATATATTTGTTAAAATAAACTATCACCTTAGAAGTAGTTGATGGATCTTAAATATTGCATGTCTCGAGTTGAATCTAGAGACATTTTACAAATTGGTTGGAAAAAACATTTTTGACATGATTAGCAGTATTGATTATTGAAGTATGTATTGGAACAAAAAAATGTTTGACACATTTCATTAAACACCATGTATGCATCTTAGAAAAAAAAACATTCAATAAACGAGTGTTCTTTACATCCATATTTGCAAATAAATATTCACGTCAACTAAAATATACCCATGGATTCTGCTGTCAACATCCAATGTCAACATCCAAAGAGGTTAGCATTAACATGTGATATGGGATCCACATATACCCTTTAATCTTTGTAATCACTTAAGGAATTGAGATAAAAATCGTAACCCTCCAACCAAACTACAATAAAATTCCAAACAAATATAAAAACAAAAAAATAGTTAAACAGAAAGCGACATCATAGGCGAAATCTGAAATATTCACGTCAACTAAAAATATAACCAAGGGAGTAAGTATTTCTTTTCAACCATAGTAATTCATGTGATAATGTGGGAGTGAAATCGCTTTGACACCTGTTACATATTGAAATCATATCATATCATACTATATTATAAATGAATCATTTTTCTTTCACTACATTCATTTGAAATTCACGTGACTTTTCAATTTCTTTCTAATAATAATTATAAGTTGGTTAATAAGTTTAAATAAATATCAAACCTAAAGTGTAATCATATATAAATTAAGTTTCAATATTATAATAATATATTACTTCTACTTATAAAGTTATGTTTTTTTAAATTAAATTTTTTTTAAACATATTATACTTAAATCAACTAACTTGAATATCTCTTATATTAGACGTCTGGTTCAGACAACTATGATCATCCCAAATCCCTTGGAACAAGCTTTCCTAATGAAGATGATGTCCTGTGGTTGGATCATGGAAATCATACTTCAATTCCTCCACTTCCTCCAATTATTCTCCCTATCCCACAAGTTCTTGAATAGTTCAAGGTCACTCAAGTCCTATTGGCAAGAAAAGTCTGTGTTCTTACATCTTGGAGATGATGTCACATATTGACAAGCCGGGAGAGCTGGGTGTCAAAGTCTTGAGGAAGTTGATTTTTTACTAGGTTCGTCAATCATTTTCTAAGTCACATAGTGAGTTCTTTAAGGACTACTATGTAACAGACTATGACATGACCCTTAATGATCTTACCTACTTGCTTGATGATGCTGAATCAACAATGATTTGGAGCACCTATAAAGCAAATTTGATTGGAAGATCGACTTCCCAAACTTCCATTGACATTGACAATGGTAACATCGGAAATCCAAAAAAGCTTTCTCTTCCCAATGAAAAAGGATCGGCTATAGTCAACTCGGTTGACCAAATGGTCAAGAGAAAGGCTAAGTTTGAGATAGTCTCACGTACCATTCTCAAAGGGTCCATATGTTTCTATTGCCAAAGGAAGGGGCATTGGAAACGAAGCTGCCCTGACTACCTAAAAGATCTAAAAGAAAGTAAAGACAAAATGTTTGACTCTGCTTCAGGTAAGTCCACTATCTAACTCTGTTAAGTTCCTAATTGTTGATTCTTAATACATGATGAGACTAGGTTGCATTCTGATGTTTGGCAGAATCAAGCAAAGGGAAGGAAACTTAAAGGAAGAGTATGCTGAATCTAATCGCAAAGTTGGATTTCAATCGCATGGTATGATGATCGGATTTTTGAGCTGCTGCTTAGGAGTTATCATAGATTTCCAGGAAACATGTAATAGCATAGTTTTCATTTAAAGTTGCATTGTAAGGAAAAAGTTTTTTCCGTATTTCATAAATATAGAAAATTTTTTGTTATGTTTTATTTTATATCTCCTTGCAATGGCATTTATGGAAAATTGATGTTTGTATGTTTCTAGCAATAATGGAAATATGAATTTGATTCTTTCATTTGTGGTAGTGTCTAAATTTACCAAATAAGGGAAGATTCTCATCACCCATGTTTCAATTGGACCGAAACTTGGAATCATGCAAGCTGTATTGTATGATAGATGATAATTTTCATCTTTGGAAACTTAAGACTAATTCCTTGTTCACATGTACATGTGAGTCAAGAGAAGGAGTAAGGGATCGGGTATACTTGGTTGTGCGCTGTTCAAGTCCACCATAAAAGATTGATGAGACTATTCGTCATGATTTACTAAAGTTTAGTAATTATGGTTATACTTACAAGGTTAAGTATAATTCTGAAACACTGGAAAAGCTTCGATGTATGGCAGAACGAATGAGAAGAATCAAATTAGGCAGAAAGATAAACTTTTCTCAAATCTGAAAATATGGGAGAGTACTTTAGTATTGTGTTTTATGATTATCTTAGTGATTAAGAAACAATATCACAATTGATCCTCTGAGGACATCTTAGTGCATTTGTTTGGCTAAGAAGAGGAATCGTGGATTGTTGAAATGGTTAAAATCAAAAAGATGAATCATACTTCGTTCCAAAACAATTCTTAGAGTCATACTCCAAGATTATAACTTGAGTGACACATCTTAAAGAAGGTTTATAACACTTGTCAAATGTAAGAGTAAAGTGTTTTCTACTCTTGTACATTTGAAATTGGTAAGTTGTGATGTTTTGGATAAAACAAAGACCAACTAAGGCCAACTGCATGAAGTGTTTGTCTTGATAAAGAATTTGCACTATCTCTTCAATATTTGTTTGTCAAGGAATGGTTCTTGATAAGAGAGTCTTATATCTCAAGAGGCCAGTGGGAGTCTAAAAGATCATGAAAGAGTTTCAAGAACTAATCAAAAATAAAAACCTGTAATTTGTCACTAGCAGACGACTTGAGGTTTGTAACCTATCGTGTTGACATATTCCTACTTCTCTTCCCATTTAATTTAAAGTTGACTATGCATCCGAGATCTACAAGTTTTCAGTATTTTGCATTACTACTTGGAAGCAATGGTTGGTCATTGTGCTGCCAGGTGGCAAAAAGTTGAGATTGCACAAGTTTAGTCCATATGAGTTTGAATTTGTCACTAACCTGGTCAAATGATTATGGTTTTGATAAATTCATATGAATAGTAACATATAAACCATAGAGATCTAAGTTTCATAAGGTTTCCTTTCGATTCATGAAAATGATGGTGAGGAAACACTTTTACTGAGAAGATTTGAAATAGATAGCAATTGTGATATTCACATTCTCAAAGTCGTTAGTGTAGCGTGTGTGGTTAACCGACACACTAACATGGACTTGTGAGAAATGGGAAAGGTCTAAACAATTGAGACTATGATTAAGACATCCCTTTTCATATTTCTAAAATTGTTTAGACACACATGTGATCTATCTCAAGAAAGGTGTATGATTTTTTGATAAAGTTTTATCAAAGCATCTCGTATCTCAAATCTGAACTTTCGTAAGAAAGTTAATAAAGTATTGATTTCTAGAAGTCCAGCTACTTTCTGGATACATGTTAAAGCTAGTGGGAGCATAAGTGTTATGCTAATTAAGATAAGTGTTGCAAGTTAACAATGTTAATTATAGAAAACAAAAGTTTCAATTGAGAAAAGTTGTTTTGCTATAATTAAGGGAGAGGAAATTATACTTCATTTCAATTCTAAAAGCTTAGATTGAGATTTTAATCATCTTTAGTCAAGGATATATATATATATATATATATATATATATATATATATATATATATATTATGTTGGAATGGTTCCACATAAGGAAATTCTATATATATTGCGTTCTCAAAATTCGATTATGATTAAGGCATCCCTCTTCATAGTCGAATTATGAAAACATGGAAAATAAAAAATATTATAGCAAAAGATTGATCGAGGATCATGTCTTTATGTGAGACATCATGAATCGTGTCCCATATGCTTCAGGTATAGGATCGATTACATGTGCTATAATATTTATCCTTTCTAAATTTTCCTAAAGCCTAGGGCATTAAGAGGGGAAAAGGTCTAGAATTGGATATGACTAAAATGATTAAGCAATTGTTGAGGACAATCTGAGGTTTACCAAAGATTGGTTGCTCATGGACAGTTGGAAGTATGGTGTAGATTTTTGGAAAGGACCATATTGACATATTCTAAAAAGAGGCAACTCTTGTTCAGAAGTGATAATCAAAATGGGAATGTGGAAATGTATCCATAGGTGGAAGTTAATCATTAAATCTGTGTAAGATTAGAAAACTTAACGCAAGAAGGATGTTCAAAGGAATGTAATTTGAATTTGATAAGTTAAAACTAACTTGAAGATCGATTAGATCTATAAAACAGGTAAAGAAATAAACGAATAAACAACAGGAACACAAGAATGGATCAAAAGATGTCGAATGATTAATAAACAGTCCTCAGAAGAGCTCGATAAAGAACTTCTACTGTAGAGGATTTAGGGTTTACAAGAACGATGAAGAAAATCTGTAAAGCTATCGTAATTGCTATCAATCGTCTTCTAAATCGTTAACCTAATATGCATGCAAGCACATTAATTTATATACTAAACCCTATCAGCTCACGGTTGGACAGGCCCAAACCGGAGTAACAAAACTTGGACTATTAACCGAGCCCAATAGACGCAATACATAAAAAATGCTACGCTACGCTACCCAACAATCTCCCCCTTTGCGTCAAATTGGAGCGAGATCACTTTGTCTTCTTACTTGGGCCAGCAGCAGCAGGAAACTTCTTCTTTACAGTCTCAAACAGACGAGAGATAAGCGCGAGGATTGTCTGTCTGAATCGGATGTACCATTGTATCATTTCGTCAAAATATTTGATATCATCCGCTGTATTTTCTTTGCATCTGTGGATGATCCCCAGCACGTGCTCAAGACAAGCAGTGGTATAAAGATGTTTATCAGCTAAGGAAAAGAGACATTTCTGTCCTTCACTCCTAGTGAACATGACCGAATTACGTCTCGGGTCAATTTTTCCCATCTTCATCTGGTTTAGATCACTGGCCGAGCCAACAGGAGAGATCTTCGGTTTCTTCTTGAAGACATTTGCAATCTCTTGATCCATCAGGGCGACCTCCATGATGTAGCACACCAACATCCTTTTAAGATGGTCAATGATCGGACCATATTCAGCTTCATTAGTCAGAAGGATGTTGTGCAGAACGATCCAGTCATGGGGGTTGAGGTTCGGTAGATCTGCTAAAGAGATGGCATGTTCGGTTTTTGCAGACCCTCTGAGCACTTTGAATCGAACGTTGATAAATCTCCCTTCAGTATATGGCTTCAGAACCCAAACGTTGATGATCTTCTGAGTGCTCCAGGTTCAGTACTGGGGTTGAGCGGCCTTCAGATAGAACTCAATCAATTCCCGATCAACTTCTGGATGAGGATGAGGGAACTCAGCAACGTTGGCGAAGGCGTGAAAGATGAACGCCTTTCGGGTTAAGGGCATGTCGAACTGAGAGTCGACGGAGTTGTAGCAGTCAAAGGAGATTACCGGTTTAAGCCATAAGATACTCGGAGTATCGATTGCCTCCTTTATCATCCTCTCTCGAGTCCAAGCAGGAAAAAGAGCTTTCCTACTCTCGAGGAGGTCGTGGGCTTCTTTCTGTTTGCGCTCAGCTTCTTCAGCTTCTCTCGCCACACGAACATTATCGTCTTCAGCATTGCGTCGACTTTTGCGTTTCAGCAAGTCGGCAATGGTTTCTTGATCATCTTCCTCTTCATCCTCAGCAAGTTTCTTGCCTTTGTCCTTCACACCCGAACCAGAGGCTTGGCCTGTAGGAGGAGGTTCGGTTGTGTGAGTTGCCTTTGAGGAATGAGGTGGTTGCGATCCGGACTCCTTTTCTCCCCCTTGTTTCGGAGTGGACACGAAACTAGATAGCCCTTCAATTTTACTTAACAGATCCAGGGCAGGAGCGAGTTTCTTTGCAAGGGTACGCCTCACAGAATGGTTCAGGATCGGATCGTGCGCTTCAAGGATGTTGGATATAGCTGAGTGTACATCCGAAACACACGTCTTGATTACCTCCCGTTCGGATCAAAGAGCGTCAATTTGTTGTTGAGAATTGGAGAGTTGAGCACTCTTGACCTTTAGGGCAGTGGTCTTCTTTGCCAGAACATCCATCAACGAGTTTTCAGCAGCTAGGTCCTCTTGGAGTTTAGAGAGGCGCTCGTCAATAGAGGCACGAAGGGCAGAGTTGTCGTCACTAAGCGATTGGCAAAGTGTGGCAAATGACTTCAACTCCGTGGAGACAAACATGGCCAACAGTTGAACAATTGGTTCCAACGTTGTCTTGGTAGCAGTGGCACTCTCCTGCAAAGATTGTAATAGGGTAGAGGCGTCAGAGAATATTTTATCGACTTTTTCGGTCGCAGCCTCACAAGCTTTCGTCGAGGCATCTATAGCGGCGGTGGCCGAAGCGACCGAATCTTGCTGAGCTCTAGAGAACGCATCAACAATCTTCTGAAAAGCGGCTTCAGAGAGAGATGATTGAGAGTTGGAAGAAGAAGCAATGAGCAAGTCGACCTTGTCATGTAGCTCCTTAAGATGCTTCTTTGTGACCGGAGTGTCTTCGTCATCGTCACTCTGCACTTGAAAAGGACTGTAATAGATCGAATCAAAGGTCATGTTTTCCCCGCCAAGGAAAGGGTTATGTCCGTCAGAGGCATGACCGGGAGATGGTGGTGGTGGTGAAGTTGGGGGTGTAGTGGTATGGGTAGGTTCAGGTTGTGTGGTTTCGGGTGTAGGTGTAGGTGTAGGTGTAGGTTCGGTTTGTTTTTGAGTAGGGATAGGTTCGGGTGCTGTTTGGGTTTCGGTTGTGTGAATGGGTTCGGTTACTGGTGGTGGTTCGGTTGCATCGGTATGAACCCCCGTATCAGATACGTTGGTTGTAACCTTTGCAGTAGATGTTGTTGTTGCATCGGTGAAAATAGGTGGTGGCATTTGGAATGAAGTTTTTGGAATGTTGGTAAAGGGGTTTATGGTGAGAATGGAAGTAGAAATTGTTTGAGTAGGAGAGGGAAGTGGAGAGGTATGGATTTGCATATCAGGGGTAGGTGATCTGGGTGGTGTGTTGCCCCTTGGAGGTGTGTTGTCTCTTGGAGAGTCGTCAGAATCCGAACTCTCACCCTCCGACTCACTTGAAGAGGAAGCAATAATGAGCTTTCGCTTTGGTTGAGCCTTTCGCCTCTTCTGCTGCGGGAGCTGAGCAGCTTTAGTAGCTTTCCTCTTTTTAGGAGAAGGGCCTTTATCCCCTTTCGCCACCTGTTTGCCTTTATCTGCCTTTTTGCTTCTCGGAGCAGGCTTATCGGCATCGTGAATGGACTTTAGCATCTACTGCGTGAGATCCCTCGGACCAGACTTCTTGAACTCCTTGTAGGTCCGGATGATCCTGCTGTCAGCTGGAACATCAGCGTTCATGGTCTCCGGAATGGAACCATTGAAAGGGAATTTTGATGCATCTGAGACGATGATCTTCGTGGTATGGAATGTACCAATCGAAGACATCGGTGCGCCGACAACAGTGGGAATGCTGTACTTGTCCATAACCCACTTCGTTATCAGGGTCCAAAACCTTGCATACGACACCTCAAAATGCCGTGAAGAAGAAGATAAACTTTGGATGATTTGTTGCCAGAGAACCAACCCATAGTCGACGTTGACGCCGTTGTAAACTCCGTACAGAATGGACAGGAATAGTCGACTGGAGCCATCTGAACCTGAGCTCCTTTCTGAAAGACCCTTGAAAAGCACAGTGAACATTCCATTCCACTGTGGCGGTAAACATGACTTTTTGAACTTTGCGACAGAGGTGAGCGCCTCCGTGTACCCCATATTGTAGAACATACTGAAGAGGTTCCCCATTGGAATAGTCTCTGGATTAACCCTCATTGGGTCAGCTTCAAACCCTAGTAGAGAACAAAAGCGTTGCTTGGAGATGGACGCTTTGTGATGAGAAACTTCGAAGAAGATCCTATCGACCACTTTATCGTAATGTGCAGTCGCATATATCTGCGATAAGAACTCCATGGGCACTGATTCCACCCTAGAAAGTGCAGGTGCAATCGGCAAATACTTCAAGCACTCGATGATTGGGAACATGTAGGAGTCATAAACATGAGGGGTTAAATCGATTACGAGACACTGTTGAGGGCGAATGGGCAGGATGTGAGAGGTAGCGTGAACGGAGGATGAATCTGCCATTGTTGAAGAGAGGGAAGAAGATGATGAACAGTAAGGGTTCAGGAAATTCTTTTGCTCTGGGAATTTTGATTACAGTAAAGAGGTAAATGGTAGATGCTAACGCCTTTTTATACTGGGGTTTAAGGAGAGAGAAGGATCTTCCTAAATCTTCTATCGAAATACGAAGGGTTTTCCCGGAATTTGACTGATGTGAGACAGTTAAGGTAAGCGATGATCACTCATGAGAGAGAGTGTCAGATTCCTTAGAACACACCTCCCATCAAGCGCCGGTTGGATAGAAATCGTTTCAGATTCACACGCGCCCTTTCTGTGCTTTTTAGAGAAGAACCGTTTCAAATTCGCACACGCGTCTGCGACGTCATTTGGAGATTGGACGTTTCAAATTCGCATGCGTTCCCTTTTTGCCGCCGTTTGAAATCAAATCAATGAGACTCCCGCCTGAGTCAGCAACCCTTCATCTTATCCCTGTAACGACATCTTTTGAATAATACGCTCACGTGGATTAAAATTGACCACAACTTATAATTAACCACCAATCCAATGAAAAAGCTTGTAATTATTAGAACCAGAATTTTGGAAAATCAAAGATTTTCGTGCTAAGGGTGTAAAAAGAAAAGAAAGAAAACAAATCTTTTTAGGAATAATTGTGATGTCAATAAAGACACGAAACAAATGATCCCGGGCACGAATCTCTTCCTTCAAAGTCAAGAGAGACCTTAAAGTGTTAGTGTGGTTTCCCGTTGAATAACGATCAAACACTTAGGCCCTGTTTGATATGGCATCTGACTGAGTCAGGTCAGACATTTTTGCTGACTCGGTCAGACAAAAGGTGTTTGATAGACAAAATCTTGGCGTCTGACTCGGAAAGCAATGTCTGACTGAGAAAGAAGTTGGGAGTTGGCTGACTGAGAAAGAAAACAAGGCTTTCCAATAGTACCCTTGGCTTGGATAAAAATTCGCAACTAATGAAGGCTACAGGAATAGAACTTGGGTCTCCCTTGTAGAAACAATGGTGTTTACCAGCAAGCTGAAGGGTTTTTTGTGTTTTATGTTTAAAATAATATATTTAATGTCTATTATGGTGGAGGTTTTTGTATAAATTATTATTATTATTATTATTATTATTATTATTATTATTATTATTATTATTATTATTATTATTATTATTATTATTATTATTAATGTCTATTATTATTATTATTATTATTATTATTATTATTAATTTCTATTATTATTATTATTATTATTATTATTAATGTCTATTATTATTATTATTATTATTATTATTATTATTATTATTATTGTAATATTGCATAGAAACGTGTATAGCATCAGGGTAAAATGGTCATTTTACACCAATCAGCACATTCGGTCAGATTTTCAATCAAACAACATGATTTCTTACTCAGTCAGAATTTCTTACTCAGACAGACCTTTCTCAGTCAGCACTTTCTCAGTCAGCAACTATCAAACGGGGCCTTATTAAGAAGTGTTGAAAGGCGTCTTTTAATTAGGCTCCTTAGGGTGGTTTTAGCTTTGATTCAACAGTCCTAAGCTTGAAATAAGATAGAAAGTGAACAAAGTACTTGTGAGACCGATGTAGTCTGTTGAACAAGTAGGTAGGAAATGATTTTAAAGTGGCTTGGAAAATATAAAATCTCAAAAAAAAATAAAACTGGATCCCAAGGGAAGAAATGTTATGGTGTTTAACAATTTCATAGGAATCACACAAAAGAAAAACTTGAGATTTCATGAGGATACGTCCGTCAATTCATTAGTGAAAACTTAAGCAAATTAATTGTTCACCGTCAATTCAGAGTTGGTATTGAATTTTGGGTTTCACTTAGCTCGTAGTGGCACAAAACTAAGATCATAAACACAGTTTTTGAGTAACCATAAACCTCAGTGGTAATTTCTGAGAGTCTCAAGGGTTACGTTGATGAAACGAATTTAATGGAGATGGTGTAAGAAAGAAAAGTACCTCTGCTGTGAAAAGTAGGACCAAGCAGAAAACTCTTATCTCATGTGAGAAGAGAGTTAGGTAGCTCATGATTAGAATAAGAGAGTAGTAGCCTAATTGGGAAGACAAGGTTTGTGTATACCAAGTCATTAAGGCTATTATTCAGAATCTGATGAGGCTTTGGGCACATACAGCAGCATGCTTCTAGGGACACTTAACTAATCCAACAAATATTTCCCCATAAACGAACGAACACACATATAAAAATTAAAGACAAAAAGCAAATGAAGAACAAAATATTTTTGGAGTTTTGATATATATAAAAAAAATGATAAATAATAAGAAAAATAAGACTAAGAAAGAAAATAAAAGATTAAAAAAATTTTTGGAAAAGAAAAGAAAAACATTGAAAAAAAAAACTTTGGAACCGAACCCGAGCGTTCGGTTGGTTTCGGTTGAGAAAAATTTTGAAAAACCGAACCCGAGCGTTCGGTTGGTTTCGGTTTTGAAAAATGTTGAAAAACCGAACCCAAGCGTTCGGTTGGTTTCGGTTTTGAAAAATTTTGAAAAACCGAACCCGAGCGTTCGGTTGGTTTCGGTTTTGAAAAATTTTGAAAAACCGAACCCGAGCGTTCGGTTGGTTTCGGTTGAGAAAAATTTTGAAAAACCGAACCCGAGTGTTCGATTGGTTTCGGTTTTGAAAAATTTTGAAAAACCGAACCCGAGCATTCGGTTGGTTTCGGTTTTGAAAAATTTTGAAAAACCAAGGAATTTAGACTTTCAAAAAGGAAATACTTTTGACAATAAGATAAACAACTTTGTACATGAAATTTACAACCAAGAAAACTACCTTTGAAATGATGAGCGAATGCAGATGATTCAACCGAACCCGAACGTTCGGTCTATTTCGCTTCTGACGTTTGAGTTTGAGAGGTAGTTTGTGGTACTGACTCTGATTCCATCATACCTAGCCCTTATAGAATTTTGTTGAATGACGCTTCAGGAAGAGCTTTGGTAAAGACATCAGCCAATTGATCAGTGGTTTTAACAAAGTGTACTTCAACGTTTCCATCTTCCACATGATCTTTGATGAAGTGATACCTCAGTGCTATGTGCTTGGTCTTGGAGTGTTGCACTGGGTTATGACAGATCCTAATTGCACTTTCAGAGTCACAATATAGTGGGATCTTTTTCATATTGAGTCCATAGTCTCGGAGTTGACTCTGGATCCAAATCACTTGAGAGGTACAGGATGCAGCTGCAATGTATTCTGCTTCAGCTGTAGACAAAGATACACACATTTGTTTCTTTGACTGCCAGCTAACCAACTTCCCGTCAAGGAATTGGCAGCCACCAGTGGTGCTTTTCCTATCGAGTCCACAACCTCCAAGGTCTGCATCTGAGTAGGCTTGAACGAAGAAGCCTGAGTTGGAAGGGTACCATAGACCTAAAGAGGTAGTTCGCTTGAGATATCGTAAAATGTTCTTCACTGCAAGCATGTGAGGTTCGCGTGGGTTTGCCTGAAATCTAGCACAGTAACAAACAGAAAACATTATGTCAGGCCTGCTAGTAGTGAGATACATTAGAGAGCCTATCATTTGACGATAAAGCGTAATATCAACAGCCGGTTTATCCAGGGATGGAGTGAGCTTGGTGCCGAACACCATTGGAACTTTGACTTTTGAATCTCCTATCATGCGAAATTTTTCTAGAAGAGTCTTCGTGTAAGCTTCCTGATTGATAAAGATGCCTTCGGGTCCCTGTCTAATATTTAAACCAAGGAAAAAGTTAATTAGACCCATTGAGCTCATTTCAAATTTAGTCTCCATCAGCTTTCTGAATTCAGCTGTTAAGCTGGGATTCGTAGAGCCAAAGATGATATCATCGACGTAAATTTGAACAATCATAAGGTGGTTACCTTCCTTCTTACGAAAGAAGGTTGGGTCAACCAAACCTTGTTTGAATTTCGACATCTTTAAAAACTTTGTCAGCGTTTCATACCAGGCTCTCGGAGCTTGTTTCAGTCCATACACGGCTTTGTCCAAAATATAACAATGATTAGGATACCTTTCATTTACGAAACCAGGAGGTTGCTCCACATACACAGTTTCTTCGAGTTCTCCATTGAGAAATGCACACTTGACGTCCATTTGGTAGACCTCAAAGTTTTTGTGGGCAGCATAGGCTAGAAATATTCTTACTGATTCCAGTTTAGCTACATGAGCGAAAGTCTCTTCATAGTCAATGCCTTCCTCCTGACAGTATCCTTTCACTACCAGACGTGCTTTGTTTCAAATCACGTTCCCTTTTTTGTCCATTTTGTTCCTGAAGACCCATTTGAGACCAACAACCGAGGCATCTGGAGGAGTTGGAATAAGTCGCCAAACTTTGTTCCTTTCGAATTCATTCAGTTCGTATTGCATAGCTTGAACCCAATTGGAGTGATCAAGAGCAGTGTTAACTGTCTTTGGTTCAACTTTTGAGACGAAGGAGTTGAACATACAGAATTCTACTTGTAAAAACAAGGAAGTTTGTTTTGCCTTGAGTTGTGATCGGGTCAGAACCTTTTCAGATACATCCCCAACGACTTGAGTGACAGGATGATCTCTGGTCCATTTGACGAGAGGAGGGTAGTTTGGATCAAAGGTTGGATCTAATTGAGCGTTTATCATTTCTTCTGGTTCGGACTGGCTTTCATAGTCGTAAGACATATCAGCATGCTCCCCCTCGATAGATGATCTTACATGAATGTCTTGAGAATCTTGAGCTACAGTGGTTTCTTGTGGTGCTGAGCTTTCGGGAGTTGATGCACCTTCGGATGGTGAAGCACTTTCGGTTGGCGAAGTGCTTTCGGTTGGCAAAGTGCTTTCGGGAGTAGTTTGAGACCTTAGCTCCCCCTCAACTTGTGAGCTCGGCTGGGATGATGATGGTGGATCCTCCCCCTCGACTGAAGCATTGGGTGATGGATGCTCGTCAGAACTTGATCCTCCTTCATTCATTCTCCTTGCAGCGTCTTCAACACTTTGCTTCATATGATCTACCTTGTTGTCTGCTGCACTGGATTCAGAGAGAGTGGCCTTCTCTGGTTCATCAAAAAGCTCCATGAACTTCTCGAATAGATTAGCGATCGAGGCTGTGACTTGGCCAGTTTGAGGAAAGATTTCTCCAGCTGTGTCTTCGTTGGCCTTTAGCTTTTTGACATAGCTATCATCAAAAGTCACGTAGTAAGTTTCTTCTATTTTCCTCGAACGCTTGTTTAATACCCTATACGCTTTAGATGTGAGAGAATATCCCAGAAATATCCCCTCGTCGGCTTTGACATCAAACTTGTTGCGGTGTTCTTTAGAATTGAAGATAAAACACCGTGAACCGAACACATGGAAAAACTTCACATTTGGCTTCCTGTTGTTGATGATCTCATAAGGAGTGAGAGTGAAGCGCTTGTTGAGATATGACCTATTCTGTGTGTAACAAGTAGCAGAAATAGCATCATCCCAAAAATATAAAGGTAAGGAAGCGAAACTTAGCATGGTTCGGGCTGCTTCACATAAAGATCGGTTTTGTCTTTTGACAATTCCGTTCTGTTGAGGTGTGTAGGGAGCTGAGAAGTTGTGACTGATTCCCTTTTTTGCCAGGAATTCTTCGAATTCTCTATTTTTGAACTCCAATCCATTGTCGCTCCTGATGTTGCGAACGACCTTCTTCAGCTGTACTTCAATCTGCTTGATGAACACTTTTAGCTTGTGAGTCGCTTCAGATTTAAGCTTCAGAAAGAACACCCATGTAAAACGCGAAAAGTCATCAACAATAACAAGAATATACTTGCTACCACCGATGCTTTCGATAGATGATGGACCACACAAATCAATATGAAGTAATTCTAGTGATTCAACAACTTTAGTGTTTATTAAAGATGGATGACTTTGACGACTCTGCTTCCCCATTTCACATGCAGCACACAAATGATCTCTATCGTACTTGAGCAATGGAAGACCTCGAACATGACCTCCAGTAACAAGTTTGTTGATATCTTTAAAGTTGAGATGAGAGAGTCTTCGGTGCCACAGCCAGCTTTCGTCAGATTGTGCTTTGGATAACAGGCAGATAGCTGGGTTTCCTTTGATGGGTTTGAGGTTTAGAGGAAACATTTCGCCTTTACGCTCCGATTTGAGAATAACTCTTTTCGTCTTCTTCTCAATTATTTCAGAACCCTCATCGTCGATTGAGACTTTGAGACCGGTACCTCCAACAAGCTGAGATACACTGATGAGGTTGTGTTGTAGTCCTTCCACGTATGCAACCTTCCTTATCGTGAAATCACCGTTTGTAATCATTCCATAGCCTTTTATGGTGCCGAAGGAGTTGTTCCCGAACTTGACATTTCCCCCATTTGAAAGAGACCTATATTCCCTTAGCTCTTCCTTCCTTCCTGTCATCTGACGCGAGCAACCACTATCAATGTACCATTCTTCGTCAAACTGCTCGTCACTGATAACCTGCAAAAATTAAGCAGATTTAGGAACCCAAAGCTTCTTGGGTCCACGTGAGCCTTTCACAGGAACAGGAATAGTAAGAGAGATGTCAACTAAATATGTTCTTTTTGTTAGTGTTGTTTCATCTTTCTTTTTGATGGTAAAAACTTTAATTTTATTGGGATTCGATGCTTTCGGTTTGGATTCTGGTTTAATTGATGAAACCTTAGATTTTCCTTTCGGTTCAGTTGATGATTGAGGTTTTTGAGAGTGAACAGAATGGGATTTAGAACGAGGTGGAGAGGAATTAGAAGAGTTTGAAGATTTAGAAGAATTAGAGTGTGAGAGCTTAAAAGGAGAGGACTTCTTGGCTGGAGATTGAGATGAATTCTTGGCTGGAGATTCTAGGTGACCCTTTTGCTTTTGATCATTAATGGGACCGACCCTAGAATTTTGATCTCTTTTTTTCTCAGAACCGAACCTCTGCTTTCGGTTGAAGTCATTCTCTGAACTGAACCTCTGCTTTCGGTTGGAATCATTTTCTGAACCTAATCTTTGCTTTCGGGTGTTGTTGCTCTCTTTCGATCCAACATGACTTTTCTCTGACTTTAAGTTCCTGTCTTGATGTGAGAAATAGGCATTCTGAGATTGCCAAAACTGTTTTCTTTCAGAGAGATTCTTCCTGTATCTCTGATTCCTTTTTCGTTTTTGATTTCTCATCTGCTTCGGTTGATGATGGATGTTAGCTTTCGGTTTTTGTTTTTCTTTAGCTTGTTCACTCTGAACTGATGAAGTTTCACTTGGGGATGTGACTTCTTTTGCAGGAATTTCTTTTTCCTGAGGAACATCTTTCGTACCACTAGTATTTGGCACATCGTAGCTATCAGGCTTATTCAAGGGTTCTGGCACATATCTGCCTTTGCTTTTTCCATGAGGTCCTTTCAGATAGACCAACCGTTTCATCAGCATTATCAATGGGAGCTGACCAGAAGAACTCGTCACAGCCATCAGCATTGTCTTCGTTTACAATTGCTGTGAGTTCAGCAGTCTGATGTTCGGTTACACCTGTGACCTTATACACTGGATTTGGAGTAGTTCTGACCTTTTGATATACTACTGCCTTCTCTGCAAGAATCGGGGACTTTTGTTGGGACATACGAGTGAACTCCACTGAATTTTCTGAAATAAGATTCTTGTGGTTTCCGGGTTCGCTCTTGACAAATTCTGAACAGTCAACTGTATCCTCTACAGAAAATTCACTCATATTGTCGTCCTCATTAAGCTCAGATGCGTTTTCAACATCAATTTTATTTTCTGAGCTCAAGTTGGCGTTTAAAGAATCAAATTTTTGTATGGTTTCGATTCTTAGTTTCAGTTTATCATTTTCATCCAAAAGGTTTTTAAGCATGTCCTTATGGTCCTTAGACTTAATAAAAGATTCGATTTTGTCCAGTCCATACATATACGTTGGATTAACATCCTCAGATGAAATAACACTCTCACAATTATACACTTCAGCATCAATTTCATCCTCCTTAAACTCAAGGAAGGGTAAAATCATGCGATGAATCTTTTGTCCTATTTCACAATCCAAATGAAGCTGAGTAATATTAGTGTAAAGACGTTTGGCAATCAAACAAAAAACATTTCGCTGTTTCAAAAGCTTTAAATTGTCTCTTTGCAAATAAATGTTTTCATCTTTTATTTTGATTAATTCCGATTCCTTCAGTTCGATCCACATCCGCCGTTCCTCACTCTTCGAAGACACCCTGCTTAATTGGTCAGTTAGGTTAGAATTGGTGACTCGAGTTTGAGTTAAACTACTATCTAGATGAGAGATTCTTGAATTAACACTTTTTAATTCTTTTTCATATGAGCATTGTGGGACTTTAAATGAGACAAAAACTGATTGTACCTTCTTGATCAGTTCATCAAGCTCGTTGAACTGCACGCTGAGCGGTTTGGCTGTAAAGCACATGTTCTGTTGCTCCTTCGTGTCATCATTCCCACCATCAATGTTGTATCCCCTCATCTGAGATACGTCAGACACCATCAAGCATCTTCCTCCACTGCTCTCTTCTTTCACCACATAAGCCTTTCCATGAGAAGGCTTCCTCACTTCATCATCTTCAGAGTCGGTTGACCAGACCTCCACACCACCGAACTCATCATCAGCTACCGAACCCTGCACAATTAACGCATTCATAGGAGGGTTAGCAGTAGATTTCTTCTTCCTGATTTCATCCAGCTTTTTCTGCAACAAAGCTTCTTCATCCTTTTCCTCATCCTTTTCTGCCATCTTTTTGAGGACACAATCTTTTGCATAGTGGTTCTTTCCTCCACAATAATAGCAGCTCACTCCCGAATCTCCTTCAGCCTTCGGTTCCTTCTTTGACTCTTCAGCCTTCGGTTCATCTTTGACCTTTTCAGAACTATAACTCCCCTGCCAATTTCAGTTCTTGTTAGTGGGGAATCTCTTCTTGATGAACCTCTTGGGGTTTGACACCATCATAGCATAGTCCTCAGAAGTGAGGTCATAGTCATCCAAGTTGAGGTCTTCGTCCTCCATCACCGCTTTGCTTTTGGACAGGAGGGCCAACGAACCTAGGCTTGAAACCACATTTTTCTCCTGTAACACGATCTTTTCTTGAGATTTTAGGATGCCCACCAGTTTCGCCAAAGAATAGGATTTGAATTGCTCGTGCGCTTTAACTGTGGACACAACTGCTCTCCACTCAGATCTGAGTCCGTTCAAAAACGTAGCCTTCTGCTCAATAAGCTTCCTTTCGATGTCGTGTTTGATCATCTTACTAAGAAGATGATTGAAGCGATCGAACGTTTGAGTCATTGTTTCTTCGGGTCCTTGCTTGAATTCACCAAACTCGGACAAGAGTAAGGTTTGAATGGAGTGTTCAAGATCTTCGTCTGTAGAGTACAATTCACGTAGCCTGTCCCATATCTCTTTTGCAGTCGTGCATGAACTCACCAACCTAAAAGTATCGGATTGAAGAGCGAATCTGATCAATCTTAACGCTTTGATATTGCACTGAAATTTATCTTTTTCATCTTGCGCAATATCTTTAACATCTTTCAGAAGATCATTATACTCCTTTTGAGTTTTAATAATCCTTGAAGTTGCTGAATGAGAAAAAGGTCCAGAAACGATTGCTTCCCAGATGAGGTATCCATTATCCTCAGATCCTATAACATAATCTTCAAAGTGATGCGCCCAGACTTCATAATCATGGGTGTACAGGATGGGAATCTTCGTTGTTGATCCAATGCTGTTCGAAATATTAATGGGATTGGATTGCGACTCGTCCATAATTGATCGAATAACCTGTTCAAAGATCAGACTTGTAATATATCAAATTAGGGCAAAACAATAAATATTGATATACGTCAATTATGAGATGACGGCTCAATAAATATCAATAAATGCGGAATAACCCTAATCGAAACCTTTTTCACAGAAAAGAAGTGTATCGATTACACAGTCTCCTGCTCTGATACCAATTGATAAGTTAAAACTAACTTGAAGATCGATTAGATCTATAAAACAGGTAAAGAAATAAATGAATAAACAGCAGGAACACAAGAATGGATCAAAAGATGTCGAATGATTAATAAACAATCCTCAGAAGAGCTCGATAAAGAACTTCTACTGTAGAGGATTTAGGGTTTACAAGAACGATGAAGAAAATCTGTAAAGCTATCGTAATTGCTATCAATCGTCTTCTAAATCGTTAACCTAATATGCATGCAAGCACATTAATTTATATACTAAACCCTATCAGCTCACGGTTGGACAGGCCCAAACCGGGGTAACAAAACTTGGACTATTAACCAAGCCCAATAGACGCAATACATCAAAAATGCTACGCTACGCTACGCTACCCAACAGAATTTGAGACTTAGTTTCCATGGAATTGATCTCCATTGGAGTACTTTATAATGTATGTTGCCAAGTCTTTGTGACTTTGTGCATAGTCATTACAAGAGGATCAATGCATATGAGTTTAGAATCTAACAGATTTCGGTAAATGGTAGGAATTTGGAATTCTTACACTTACGATAAGGATTTGGGATTGAGAAATAAGAATCATTGGTATTATGCTCAATTTATTTAATCCACTAAGTAAGGATCATAGACAAACATAGTGTTCATACTTGGTGTATGACATAACTATTGTTTGGACAAACATAGTGTGTATGCTTGGAGCATGGCATGACTATTGTTTTAATTCAAGTATTAAGTTGATTATTTGAAACATTATGCAATGAATAATGTGTAATCAATATGGTGATACATAAAAGGTGTTTTATTTATATTCATAAGTTCTGAGACCATATTGGATTCGATTATTCTTGTGCTTCACTTTGCATGTTTTGACTTCCTGAATAACTAGGTTATTCAAACTATCCACGGTCGATCATACTCTAGAAGTAGGTATTGAGGCAAGACTGTCATGAAGGGTCTGTAGTTTGTCTAGGACTAAGTGGCTACAATGTTCATTAGTGCTCCTGGAATGAGATTCGAGCATTGGATTCAACCCACACTCACTTGAATCACTTCATGTATTCTATCACGAGTGAATCATGGGACGATAATATCTTATATTCTTCAAACCTAGAGATATGAGTTGTTGCCTATGAGTTGGTTGTGCATTGATTGTGCGAAAACGCATGAGTAACTTGATGTTATAAAACGTACCTTTTTGTATGATTCAACAAGTAGTAGGACAAGAATATGAGTAAGAGTTTATCCATTCCTTTTACACTTGGAAGGATAAAAGCGATATATGTGGGCTCCTTGATGATTTAGTGCTGATACCCCTAAGTTCTTGGCCAAGCCTGACCTGATTTGATTTGTTCAATTAGTCAGTCGTCATAAATCGGAAATCGGGAAACAACAAATGGATAGAGAGAATGATTATTATCCATGTATCAGTCCATATGATATCTAGAATGGAGGAATATATGATCCCTTATCTAATAGACAAGTCATTGACTAGGTCAGAGTTCGACAACGACTTTAAGAGCTACGATTGCTAGTCGAGTTTTTGAGGCATACTTGCAATAATATTTTTAGACTTATCCAAGTGGGAGACTGTTGGATTAGTTTCTAAGTCCATAACTACAATTGGTATGTACTTGACCCGATTTGGCATGGTCCATTTGGGTTACATGGCATCGGAACAATTTGGATAGACTTTTGTGAGAAAAAGAATATTTATGATTATTAATATATTATAAGTTCTAATATATTAATATGAAATCTTATTATTTCATTAGTATTGATCAAGAATTAATTTGGAATTAATTTTGTTATCAAAAGACACTAATTAAATATATGGGGATTGATTGTGTAAATCATTCATTCTTATATATGTGGGCTTATGATCCATAGTTCTTCATGTTGGGCTAAACCCATGGAGTAACCCATGGATACTCCATGGAGGTTTTAACCCATGGATCATGAAGAATATGGAAAGACATGAGTTACATGGTGTATACCTAGTAGCCACAATATATAAAAACCCCATAGCTCAAGAAATCAGCCCTAAGGATTCATATGAGAGGGCTAGCCGATTTTGAGCATAAGGATTTTTCTCTCAAGTTATTCCAAGTTGTTGTTGGTGTTGTGTGAACCATTTGAGGTGTCACACTTGGGGCACTAGGCTCTTAAGCTCCATGGAATCAAGAGACAACAAAGAGGCATGTTATCCTAACTAGTATCTTTCTTTATTTATGTCAATTGCATGCTACTCATAGGTTTAATGCCTTGGAAACCATTTGAATGTATAATTAGTGAAAACATTGATCCAAGGTATTTAGGGTTGTATGTGCACCATAGGATGTTGTAGTATACTAAAACACATCATAATATTTATACATATTTATTTTCGAGTTAACTGAGCGACTCGACGAGTTGGTGCCCCAACTCGTCGAGTAGAGTCGAATTGGCAACATGGGTTTAATAACCAACTCGACGAGTCAGAGAGCCGACTCGTTGAGTTGGCGATGTGTGAGGAAACCCTAACTCCTTGGGTTTGTGTCCTCTTTAAAGGTCCTTAAGCCATTATTTCCGCCTCCCTCATCACCCTTGAGTACTGTGAAGAACGCTAATCGAGTTTTATCTTGTTGTGTGAGAAGGAGAGGCTATCTTGAGCATTTTGGTGCGCCTTGAGAGAAGAAGAGGAAAGCATTAAGGTTTGGAGCAAGGAGTGACGTTTGGATCTAGAGGTTCTCAGTGGATAACATCTATTTGAGGTAAAAATATGCAATCTGGATCATTATTCTTGTAAGATCTTAGTTTAGGGAGTTCTAGGGCTTTTTCCCATCCTTCTTTTGTTATTGAGTCCCTTGAGAATATCTTGAGGTTGAAACCTCAGATCTGGATTATAGGAGGTCTTGTGAGTCCAAAGACCCAAGCTTTATGGAGCTAGAGGCAAGCCTATGAGCACCAAACCCTTGTTGGAGCTTGTATTGGAATTATGGAGCAAATATGTCATGCGTAAACGTAAAGATCGAAGCTTTACGTGACATTCAATCCTTTGGAGACTAGTTCTAGAGTTTAGAGTGGTAGATCTTCCCTAAAACGTCTGAATGAGAATACAGACTGAATGGACTCGCCGAGTCAATGAGTTGACTCGACGAGTCGACAAGGGTTTTTGTGACAGTCGTCAAAATTCGTGTCGGTTTAAGAATTGATAAACATAGTTGCACGTGTAGGCACAACACATACTAGACTTAGTAACTAGAAGCTAAGTTATAACCTACTAGAAACTGGGAAACAAGTAGAATTGAAGGATAATGTACTTAGATTCCACATTGATATGTGACTTCTATAGTTACTTTAGCTGTAACAACTATTCAAATTCGGGTCATTCCTTGACTTGAACACCTTTTCATGAATCATATACACACATCATGAATTTGACCTAGTAATAGAAATTAGGTCTAAGTCTCGTTGGAACTTAAGTCAAAGTTGAAAACTAAGACTAGTATACTTGATTCTTCAATTTCACGTGAATCTCAGAATCACTACATAGAATGCCAATAAACCAATAAAAATAAATTACAAACATTATTTTCAACATGAATAAGAGTAAGGAAACACAAAAATAATTTGAAGTTTCAAAGATTCAATTTATTTTGATATCCAAAGATATATTAAACTCCAAAACCCTAAAAGCCATAAAAACTCATATTTATAAACTTTAACCATAAAAATCCTATAAAAATAATTAAGAACCTTATAATATTATCTTATCATAATAATTATTATGAAATACAATCAAGGAAAATAAAAATTAAGTTATTAACATTTACCCTTGATTTATAAGTAAGAAAATCAAGAGTTTTATGCATAAAACTAGGTTAAGGTGCACATTTTATAAAAAGTTGGATATTCTTATAAAAGATTTGAATTTTTATAAAAGAAACAAGAGAAAGGAAGCCTCACTCACCCAAGATTTTGTCCTCCCCTTTCCCAAGACACTCCCTCTCTTCCCAACATACACATAATCATTTTTTATTCTCTCTCACACTCCACCCTCACCTTCATTCTCTCTCATTTCTCTCTACCTTCACCACTCCATTTCTCTCTTCTCCACCCTCTAAACCACGGAATTTCCATAAAATAGGACCCAAGAACACTCCTCAAACTTGAAATCTTCATCATCTTGTGGTGTTCTTGAAGGTAAAATCGATATCTACTTTATTATTCCTTCAAAGTTTACTATTTTCCTTGGATTTTCTCCATCTTCTACTCCATTCTAGTAAAAGATCATGAACACATAAACATAAACACACACACGCACACACAAACACTCATGGTTTTGATGATGATGGTGATAGGATTTCACCCAAGAACAACATGCATGTTGTAGATGGTGAATTCTGGTGACCAAAACCTAAGTAAAAATCATAGAAATGCACTTTTCTACAATTTTGGTGGAAAATCACCACCTGCACCCTATTTTTTCTTTCCAAAACGATTTTTGACCATTTCAAACTCATGAGAAGTTCTAAAAATTTTCTGAAATTATTCATTTTTCTCGAAATATTATTATTATTGAAAGAAAATAGGGCAATAATTCGTATAAAATACTTTCTGAGGTCTATAAATCATAGGCAAATTTGTAAATGACCCCTAAAGTAAATGATGACATCTCAGTAAGTTTCATCTATATTGGTAACTGTTTGGTATGGTTTTGAGTATTCTTTTTGTTTAATTAAAATAAACCATAAAACCATTTTAGGGAATGTGAAAAGGCTATATAATATTTTTCGCAGATTCTACCTTATGTGGGACGAATAGTTATACTATTCCAGAATTCACGAAAAATTACCAGAAGATCTTATAATTTATTAGAACTTAAAATAAAAATTTGGATGATTTTTCTATTCAGTAAGCTATTTTTCTTCTATTTTCTAATGTTAAATACACTTGAATCCACAAAATTGGATTACAATATATAAAAATCACCATTGGTATTTTTCCCGGATTATGTACACTGTAAATGAAGTGTAGAATTTTTTTAGTAATTTACTTTAACTATTTGATAATTATTCACCAATTAATGATTATTCAAGAGAATAAAAAGAAAAATAGAAAACCTAATTTAAAAATATCTTTTATATTTTTCACAGCTTCTATATGTATAATACCAGTGTTAAAAAAGTGTGGGAAATTTTGGAAACTCTCTTCTATTTATTTCCAGTTTTGTTAGAATAAATGTACAAAAATCAGAAAATCAGGTTAAACTATTTAGAAACCCATTGTTATATTTTTCTCAACTTAAGTATGTTTAATGGCAGTATTCTAAAAAGTTTGGGAATTTTTATCATCTGGATACTATTTTTCATAAATTTATATGTTATGAAGACTTAAAAATTTGGAAAAATAGTTAATAACATAAAAAATTCAAGGGAATATTTATGGAAGACCTCTACTGTAATTGGAACGAAAATGTAAAATTTGATGAATTTTAGAAACGGTTTGATAATATTTTTGGATTTTAGGAGTTTAAAAACACCTTTAAATGTATTGAAATACCCACAATTAATATTACAAAAATCTGGAAAATAATATCCAAAATTATCTTAATCACATGACTTATAAAATTTCACCATTTTAGAAAAATGTTTCTAACTTAAAAATATTAAATTTCGACGCAATATTAACATAACTTTATTGTAATAATAAGTATACTAGTGTTAGATTTCAATTAGAGACTCATTAGTGTGTAATATTATTATAGGATTCGGTAGTGGTACAAGTGGAACTTAGATCAAGGCATCATTTGCATCATCTCAATGCATTGTGAGTATTCACGACTTCCCCTATTTTCGGTTTTAAATGTTTTGGGGTGAAAAAGCATGTCCAAAAATTGTTTATGTTTGGTGTATTTACTTTGACTTGTATAAACTTGGTTGCTATAATTTTCATGTATGTGTATGTTACTTTAATTCATGAGGACTGTATCACGGTTAAGTCCCTGGAATCATTCGACACAACTCATTAACTCTTTTGAGCCTATGGTTATTATGGATAATGCTAACATGAGGTAGATAAATCCTCACTCGCACGATTTGCTTGAGTGCAATTTACCATTTTATTCTCTATGTTTGCGATACACATAGTAGTCAATAGGGCACAATTCAGTCATTAGGCTTGGGTTGTGAACTCATGAATTGAAACTTGATGCACATATGAATCTTACATCGCATTTTAGCGATGAAACTTGTATACTCATTTTAGCAAGGAAACTTGTATACTCATTTTAGCAACGAAACTTGTATACTCATTTTAGCGATGAAACTAGTATACTCATTATATCAACGAAACCAGTATACTCATTTTAACGATGAAACTTGTATACTTAATTTATCAATGAAACTTGTATACTCATTTTAGCATCGAAACTTGTTTACTCGTTTTAGCAACGAACTTTATATCCAATGAGAATATGAACTTTGCATCTCATTTTGGCAACATACATTATTTCTCATGATGACAACAAACTATGTTTATGCAAACTTATTTACATATTTTAGCAAGGTACTTTTATTTATGGAAACTTCTATTAAAACTTTGATTACGATTCACGAAACCAATATTATTTTTAACCTGTGTGTACTCACCAACTATATCGGTAGTTAACCACTCATTTTACATGCTTTTTCAGGAACTCGTCTATAAGATGGCACTAAGGGACACATCACTTTTAGGAGCATTCGAATGGGCTGTATTTTAATTGCAGTGTAATTTCTTTTAAAATATGTTCAAACACATTGTAAATTGTAATACGTTTTATGACTATGGTTGGTGTTGTCTTTTAACTTTTGCTATGAGACCCTTTGTACTGACACACCTAGTGTTTCCGATTTAGCAAGGTGTGACAGTTTTTCCCAAGGAGACTGAACACACGGTAGCTCGGCGAGTTGAGTTGGACTTTCATGAGGGTTCTGAGGAACTGAAGGGACTCGACGAGTTGGGTCAACATGGACTGTTGAGTCGGGTGTTGACTTATGTAGACTTTAGGGTTTGGTCAAACTTGTGGCGTAGAGGTCATGGACGGGTAAAATGGTATTTTACCCATCCCATGAGTTAAAGAGGGACTATCATGAGTTTAATTAGAGTTGTGATCTTTAAGTTTTAATTAGAGATGCTTATTACATGTAGGCGGGGATTACACTGTTCGAGAGGTATTCAGTTTCATTGCTTGCTTACGAGGTAAGTCTTCTCACTATATGTTACACCCCGAAAACCGAAGGCGGAAACATTTCCGGGGTTGACTCCCCGTTGAGTATCAAATCCAATGCACATAGTAAGTAAAGTAAACAACCATTACATTACATATATAAAAGTTTACATTTGTTTGAAAGTAAAGTTGTACAAGTGATACATAGTATAAATGAACAAAATGAGACGAGTCTTCTACGCACTCCGTCTTCGCCAAAAGGAATCATCGGATACCTGTCTAATGCGGACCTGAGAATACAAGCAGTTTGAAAATCAACATAACGCTGGTGAGTTCATAAGGGGTTTTGTTTTGTGAAAATGTACAAGTTCCTTTCCGTTTCTGAAAATGTTACACACCAAGAAAATCCCATATTTTCTTAAAAGATGGTTATTGAATCCCAAAATGTAATGTAAAGATGTACACTAAAAACATGTTTACCCTTGTTAAATGTAAAGTTTAGTTATCTAGTTTGTTACACATTACTGGTTATGTAAAAAATGTTTCCCCGGGAAAATCTCATATTTTCCTGAATGTTGGTTACCAAATGTGAAAGATGTACACTGAAAACCTGATTATCCTTGTGAAATGTATTAGTTTTAACACATATATAAAACTAACATATACAAAGTAAATTAATTACTTTATTCTTTATTACTATTAAGTAAATCTCTGTTACCCTAATTGCGAGTTCCATAACCATACAATAGACTAGATATGGCAATAAGTAGTCCACATCACCTTATGACTTTCGTCACCCTTGAACCATTTCGGTTCGGCTGTAGCTAGCAGCCAGGTGCGGGGTAGTCAGCCCCGTATAGATCTATACACTCAACTCACACTCCCTATCTAAGAGATTCTAGTTACAGTTGCGGTCCTCCACTCGTGTATCTCTGTGGAGTGTTCACCGAGGACGTGTCTCCAATTTTATAGGAATAACAAATTTACTAGTAATAATACAATAATCTGCCACTCGCGTATCTCTGTGGAGTGTTACCGAGGACAAAACAGTGTACTAAATTTTATATTCAAAGTTCAAATGTCATGCTTTTAATTGATATAATATGGAAAAGCATTTGTGAAATATAAAACATAACAGTTTATAACTAATTTCACAAATAATGTGTATGGGTATTCTGCAAGTTTCAAACGGTTATCAGTGTTAAAAGAATATGTAATATGAAACACAACACCTGTAAAACAAGTTTTGAGTACAAGTATTCCTTGTACTTTGCTTGTCTTCCCCCCGGAAAACAGTGAAAAAAATTGAAAAAGGGTAGGGGTATGAACTCACCAGACAAGAAAACGAGATGTTTTGGATGCTAAGCGTTGGTTTGGGGCTTGATAACGCGTGAGGTTCCTATGTAATATGAAATAATATTCAAATGTATCTAATTAGATTTTAAATCACTAATTAGATATGATAACACACTCCAATGAGCGAAAACACTTCAATTCAAGTGTTTGGAGTGACCCGGGTGACATCTACGGACATGTATGGCTTAGGAATGGAGTTTACTCTTCAAGAGTAAACTCTTAGAAGAGTTTACGGCCCTAAGACCATAATCACATGAGTTCACGGCCGTGAACTCATGGTTGGTAGGTTTTATGGTGCCAAAAAGTCAAATAACACTTGGGAAATGTTGGCATGAATTTATCTAAGGCTTAGGAATGAATTAAATCACCAATAACACCATCAAAGGGAGTTTACAGCCCTAAAAAAGGAGTTTACGGCCGTAAGTTCCTATACCCTTCTTATTTTGATGATTTAATTGCCTTAGACCAATCACATGTGATTCAAACAATTTTTACAAGCCTTAGGATGAATTTTGGGCACCATTTGACTTATCTTAATGAGTTTACAGCCCTGGAACCTATCCTTGGGGGGTTATGGCCATAAAATCTCAAATGAAGAGTTTTTATTATGTTTAAGGTCCCCAAATTGATTGTGGTTGGTTCTAGGATTTACTTCAAGGCTAATGGTGTGTTTAAATGGCTTTTAAACACTTGATTTTGAGTTTACTCTCCATGAATGATGAGTTTGCGGCCCAAGCACGTTCTTGGGCAGTAAACTCATGTTTACTCCTCAAAAATCATGTTTAAGGTGTTCTAAGTCCGAAATGGTAATCCATAAAATCATATCTAAGTCCCAAAGTTGGTTTGGAGGGATTTTAAGGCTCAAAAACCCATTTTATTTGAGTTTACGGCCCAAGCATGTTCCAGGGCCATAAACTAATGAAGATGGTCCTTTTCCAAAGTTTAAACACGAATTTGAAGGTTAATGATGCTATACTATGAGTTAAGGAAGTTACCTTAAAGATTTGAAGCCTTAAATCAATGTTTTTGGACTTAGATGTTTAGTTGAGGAGAGAGGTTAGAGAGAGAGTAGTGAGATAGAGCAAAAGCTTCTAATGGAAGCTTAAACCTCCTTAAATAGTGTCTAAGATTTGGACACGATGGAATTCTACCCAATACCGACGTTAGACAGGGCTTTTGGTCACACCCGATCAAGTTGCCGTAACCCGATATGGTTGATTCTAAAATTTCCCGATTACTAGAATGGGTGTTAAAATGAGTTCTAAATGCATTGGGACACCCATTAAGTCATAATAATAATCTCGAATTAATGACTTAATTTAATTGCGAAATCGGAAACGAATTTCGAAACGACGAATGGATTAACGAAAAGGGTTACAAAAAGGATTACAAATAATGGTACGAACTTCAAGTTGTTACATTATCCCCCTGTTAGAGGGAATTTCGTCCCGAAATTCAGAATTAAGATACAAATCATGGATCTGGAAAGAGATACGGATACTTCTGTTTCATTTAGTCCTCACGCTCCCAAATGAATTTCGGTCCTCGCTTGGTATTCAAGCGAACCTTCACTATCGGGATGCGGCTTTGCTTTGTACGTTTGACCTCTCGATCTATGATTTTGATCGGTTCTTCGATGAAGTTGAGGGTTTCATTGATTTCGATCTCGTCTAAGGGAATCACTAGGGTTTCATCAGATAAGCACTTCTTGAGATTTGAAACATGGAAGACGGGATGGATGTTACTTAGCTCATGGGGTAATTGAAGTTTGTAGGCTACAGGACCGATCCTGGCGAGGATCTCGAAGGGTCCAATGTACCTCGGATTAAGTTTCCCATGCTTTCCGAAGCGTACCATACCTTTCCAGGGCGAGACTTTCAACAGGACACGGTCTCCAACCTGGAACTCCAGAGGTTTCGGTGATTATCTGCGTAACTCTTTTGGCGATGTCGTGAAGCTTTCAGTCGATCCTGGATTTGAATGATCTTCTCAGTGGTTTCGCGCATGATTTCAGGACCAATGAGAGCAGTGTCGGGGACTCGACTCTTGGCAAGCTGCGTGTCCCCTAACTCGGCCCAGCACAGAGGGGATCTGCACTTGCGACCGTAGAGGGCTTCAAACGGGGCAGCCTTGATGCTGGTGTGGTAACTGTTATTGTAAGAGAACTCGATCAAGGGTAGATGTGTGTCCCACGACTTTCCGAAATCAATGACACACGCTCTAAGCATGTCCTCCATGGTTTGGATAGTTCTCTCACTCTGTCCATCGATCTGAGGATGATAAGCCGTGCTCATGTCTAGTTTGGTTCCAAGAGCCTTCAGGAGAGACTACCAGAATCTGGAGGTAAACCTGCTATCTTGATCAGAGATAATGGACGCAGGTATACCGTGCAGTCGGACTACCTCTTGGATGTAAATTCGCGCGAGTCTTTCCATCTTGAATGATTCTTTGATTGGAATGAAGTGAGCAGACTTTGTCAAACGATCGACAATTACCCAAATGGTGTCATACCCACTCGGACATTTAGGTAACTTGGTGATGAAATCCATGGTAATCATCTCCCATTTCCATTCAGGTATCTCGGGCTGCTGGAGCAGACCCGAGGGTTTCTGGTACTCGACTTTCACCTTGGTGCAAGTCAGACACTTGCCCACGAACGTAGTTATCTTAGCTTTCATGTTTGGCCACCAGTATTGTCTCTTGAGATCCAGGTACATCTTATCCGAACCCAGGTGAACAGAGTATCTGGTCTTGTGTGCTTCCTCCATGACAATCTCCCTGAATCCTCCGGACTTTGGAATCCAGATTCGGTCCATGAAACAGTAGACTCCGTCACCTCTGATCTCAAGTTTCTTATCCATTCCCCTCAAGGCTTTGATCGACACGTTCTCGGGTTTGAGGGCTTCTAACTGGGCGTCTCGGATTTGCATGGATAAGTGGGAATGGATAGCCATCGTCAGGGTCTTCACTTTTCGGCTTGAACATTCTTTTCGACTAAGGGCATCTGCTACCACATTGGCCTTTCCGGGATGGTAACGGATTTCACATTCGTAGTCACTGAGCAGTTCTACCCATCGCCTTTGCCTCATGTTTAAGTCCTTCTGATCAAGGATGTGCTACAGACTCTTATGGTCAGTGAAGATCGTACACTTGGTCCCGTAGAGATAATGTCTCCAAATCTTCAGTGCAAAGACTACGGCTCCTAACTCCAAGTCGTGCGTGGTATAGTTGACCTTGTGTGCTTTTAGCTATCTAGAGGCATAAGCAATTACTTTCCTCTTTGCATAAGCACACATCCCAAGTCGTGATTAGACGCATCACAGTAGACAACAAAGTCCTCTGTCCCTTCGGGTAGGGACAGAACAGGCGCGCTGCACAAGGCTTTCTTCAATGTATGGAATGCGGTTTCTTGCTTTTCACTCCAACAAAAGGGTACACCTTTCTATGTTAAAGTTGTTAAGGGTTTGGCGATTCTAGAAAAGTTCTGGATGAATCTCCGATAATAGCCAGCGAGACACAAGAATTGACGGATTTATGTGGGTGTCTTTGGTGCCGACCAATTCTCTATCGCCTTAATCTTGGAAGGATCCACATGAATAACCTCCTCGCTTACCACATGACCGAGGAAAGTTACCTTCCGAATCCAGAATTCACACTTGGAAAATTTCGCGTACAACTTCTCGGATCTAAGGGTTTCCGACACTAGTCTCAAGTGTTGTTTGTGATCTTCTTCGCTTCTGGAGTAGACAAGTATGTCATCAATGAACACAATGAAGAACTTGTCCAAATAAGGACGAAACACCTGGTTCATCAGGTCCATGAACACTGCCGGTGCATTGGTTAGACCGAAGGGCATCACTACGAACTCGTAGTGTCGATACCGAGTCCTGAAAGCTGTTTTGGAAACATCACTCTCATGAACTCGTAGATGATGGTACCTTGACCGAAGGTCTATCTTGGAAAAGTAACTGGCTCCCTGGAGTTGATCAAAGAGGTCATCTATTCGCGGAAGGGGATATCGGTTTTTGACTGTCAACTTGTTCAGCTCACGGTAATCGATACACATTCGGAAGGATCTATCTTTCTTCTTAACAAACAATACTGGAGCACCCCAGGGTGAGGGACTCGGTCTAATGAATCCTTTACTGAGCAACTCATTGAGTTGACTGGATAACTCCTGCATTTCTGCTGGAGCTAAGCGATATGGAGATTTCGCTACGGGGGTGGCTCCAGGAATTAGGTCAATGCGGAATTCGACCTAAAGTTCGGGAGGGATTCCTGGAAGCTCTTCGGGAAACACATCAGGAAAGTTACAGACTTCGGGGATGCTTGCGAGGTCCTTAACTTCCTGTTTCTCATTGATTACATGGGATAGGAATGCTTGACATTCCTTTCACAAGAGTTTCTGAGCTTTGATGCAGGAAATGATGCGAAGATTGGAGCTGAGTTTATCACCATAGATTTTGAGAGTCTGACCCGAAGAAAGGTTGACACGAATGGATTTTTCGAAATAGAGGATATCTGCATGATTGGGACTCAACCAATCCATGCCAATAATAACATCAAAGCTCTTTATGGATACCGGCATAAGATCAACGGGAAATGAATGATCGTTCAGGGTAAGGGTACAACCTACGAACACCTCGTTAGCGTTTTCTTTCTCACCGTTAGCCATCTCAACGGTAAACGTTTCGGTTAATGGTTGGGGATTAGATTTAAGATTATGTTTGAACGCATGACTAACAAAGCTTCTTTCAGCACCCAAATCGAAAAGAATACTAGCATATGAGTTGTAGAGAAGGAACGTACCTGAAACAATGGTGGGATCGGCGACTGCCTCCTCCCGTCCCATGGCTAGGACTCTTCCAGTGTTATCAGTTGTTGTCTTCTTGGGACAGTTCCTCTTGAAGTGCCCGACCTCTCCACAATTATAGCAGGTTTGACCAACGCCTGCTCCCGAAGATTGATTTGCAGATTGGGCTGCTGCTTTGCAGAATCGGACTGTGTGTCCCTTTTTACCACAATTGGTACATGATAGCTCACGACAGGGGCCAGGGTTGTGGTGGTATTTGCACTGGTCATACAGGGGAAGGTTACCAGCATACCTGCTAGTAGGTGTTTGAGCTGTAGATCCCACAACAGAAGCAGCAACAACAGGGGTAGTAGCAGCATGGACTGCTACAATCTACTGTTTCTTTGAGGATCCTTGGGAAGATTGACCATTCTTCTTCTTCTAGAACTTCCTTTTCTCACCAATCCTCTTAGTCGGCTCAGGAGTGGTGGTTGTTTCCTCAACATCATCACTATGGTCAATCAAGGTCTGGGCTAAACTCTTGGCGCTGTCATAAGTATCCGGACGTGAAGCTAAGAAATTTCCTTTGGTTGGTTGTGTCAGCCCCCAAATAAACCTCTCGATCTTCTTACTTTCCGGGGTAACCAATCCCGGATAGAGGAGTGCAAGATCATCGAATCTAGAAGTGTATGCAGCAATATCGGAACCCTTCATCTTCAGGTTCCAAAGCGCGTGCTCTAATTTATGCATTTCGCCCCAAGGGCAGTACTCAGCTAACAGGAGTTCTTTCATGGCTTCCCAACCCATGGCATTGGCTACAGGTAGGGTCAAGGATTCGACTCGACCATTCCACCAATTCAGAGCTTTATCAATGAAGGTACAGGCTGCGAACTTTACTTTATCGGATTCAGAACAGGCACAGATTTCAAAGATGGATTCGATTTTCTCGAACCATCGGGAAAAGGGAAATGACACCTCCAGTGCCATCGAAGGATGTAGGCTTTGCATTCATGAAATCCTTATAGGAACCCTCCTTTCGGTGTCCCTGATTGCTTTCTTGATCCTGAGTTTGAGTACCATCTCCCGAACCACCGGAACCACCGGTGTTCAATTAACACATAGTAGCTGCCACCGCGGCGGTAACAGCTACTTGAAATACCACGGGGTCAATTTCAGGAGGAGGTGGTGGCACAGGGTTGCTGGTCTTTGAGCTGGGCCTCTTTCGTGGAGGCATCTTGATCTAATAAGATCAAGAAAGAGAGAGGATGGTAAGTCCTCTGAATTGAATCGAGAGATATGACAAATATATATTCCGAATAAGCGATAAAGCAGGAAAGAGTTATCAAAGCAGGTAAACTATCGCAAAAGGAATGATCAAGGAGCAATGAATGAACGAGGATTTCTACAAAGGATTGGCTCGAGAAATACTCCCATAGTATTTCGTGATTCGCTACGACACTGGTTCGATGTTTGTGGTATTAGGGTAAGTTTTAGGCATGCCGCATACCGCAGTCACTCCCAAGCACATGTTGGTCGTGTCTCGAATGAATATAGTTGGCCAGGCTATATCCATCCTAGACACGACTACATAACTGCCCAGGTTTAACTGCAGTGCACAACACCCATTTATTTATCTTTTGTTCTACTTGTAGTTACGGATCTCGACGGTTCAGTATACTTGTATACTTTTGAAAATACTTATATTTTGAAGGATACTTTTAGTTCAAAGCACTTAGGCCCTTTAGTGTTTATAGTTTTATACCATGTAAGGTTTGGTATACTTTATTCACTATAAACAAGGGCTCTAATACCAATCTGTCACACCCCGAAAACCAAAGGCGGAAACATTTCCGGGGTTGACTCCACGTTGAGTATCAAATCCAATGCACATAGTAAGTAAAGTAAACAACCATTACATTACATATACAAAAGTTTACATTTGTTTGAAAGTAAAGTTATACAAGTGATACATAGTATATATGAACAAAATGAGACGAGTCTTCTACGCACTCCGTCTTCGCCAAAAGGAATCATTGGATACCTGTCTAATGCGGAACTGACAATACAAGCAGTTTGAAAATCAGCATAATGCTGGTGAGTTCATAAGAGGTTTTGTTTTGTGAAAATGTACAAGTTCCTTTCCGTTTCTGAAAATGTTACACACCAAGAAAATCCCATATTTTCTTAAAAGCTGGTTATTGAATCCCAAAATATAATATAAAGATGTACATTGAAAACATGTTTACCCTTGTGAAATGTAAAGTTTAGTTATCTGGTTTGTTACACTCTACTGGTTATGTATAAATGTTTCCCCAGGAAAATTCCATATTTTCCTGAATGTTGGTTACCAAATGTGAAAGATGTATACTGAAAACCTGATTATCCTTGTGAAATGTATTAGTTTTAACACATATATAAAACTAACATATACAAAGTAAATTAATTACTTTATTCTTTATTACTATTAATTAAATCTCTGTTACCCTAATTGCGAGTTCCATAACCATACAATAGACTAGATATGGCAATAAGTAGTCCACATCACCTTATGACTTTTGTCACCCTTGAACCATTTCGGTTCGGCTGTAGCTAGCAGCCAGGTGCGGGGTAGTCAGCCCCGTATAGATCTATACACTCAACTCACGCTCTCTATCTAAGATATTCTGCTTACAGTTGCGGTCCTCCACTCGCGTATCTCTGTGGAGTGTTCACCGAGGATGTGTCTCCAATTTTATAGGAATAACAAATTTGCTAGTAATAATACAATAATCCGCCACTCGCGTATCTCTGTGGAGTGTTACCGAGGACAAAACAGTGTACTAAATTTTATATTCAAAGTTCAAATGTCATGCTTTTAATTGATATAATATGGAAAAGCATTTGTGAAATATAAAACATAACAGTTTATAACTAATTTCACAAATAATGTGTATGGGTATTCTGCAAGTTTCAAACGGTTATCAGTGTTAAAAGAATATGTAATATGAAACACAACACCTGTAAAACAAGTTTTGAGTACAAGTATTCCTTGTACTTTGCTTGTATTCCCCCCGGAAAACAGTGAAAAACATTGAAAAAGGGTAGGGGTATGAACTCACCAGACAAGAAAACGCGACGTTTTGGATGCTAAGCATTGGTTCGGGGCTTGATAACGCGTGAGGTTCCTATGTAATATGAAATAATATTCAAATGTATCTAATTAGATTTTAAATCACTAATTAGATATGATAACACACTCCAATGAGCGAAAACACTTCAATTCAAGTGTTTGGAGTGACCCGGGTGACATCTACGGACATGTATGGCTTAGGAATGGAGTTTACTCTTCAAGAGTAAACTCTTAGAAGAGTTTACGGCCCTAGGACCATAATCACATGAGTTCACGGCCGTAAACTCATGGTTGGTAGGTTTTATGGTGCCAAAAGGTCAAATAACACTTGGGAAATGTTAGGATGAATTTATCTAAGGCTTAGGAATGAATTAAATCACCAATAACACCATCAAATGGAGTTTAAGACCCTAAACAAGGAGTTTACGGCCGTAAGCTCCTATACCCTTCTTATTTTGATGATTTAATTGCCTTAGACCAATCACATGTGATTCAAACAATTTTTACAAGCCTTAGGATGAATTTTGGGCACCATTTGACTTATCTTAATGAGTTTACGGCCCTGGAACCTATCCTTGGGGGGTTACGGCCGTAAACTCTCAAATGAAGAGTTTTTATTATGCTTAAGGTCCCCAAATTGATTGTGGTTGGTTCTAGGATTTATTTCAAGGCTAATGGTGTGTTTAAATGACTTTTAAACACTTGATTTTGAGTTTACTCTCCATGAATGATGAGTTTATGGCCCAAGCATGTTCTTGGGAATCAAACTCATGTTTACTCCTCAAAAATCATGTTTAAGGTGTTCTAAGTCCGAAATGGTAAGCCATAAAATCATATCTAAGTCCCAAAGTTGGTTTGTAGGGGTTTTAAGGCTCAAAAACCCATTTTATTTGAGTTTATGGCCCAAGCATATTCCAAGGCCGTAAACTCATGAAGATGGTCCTTTTCCAAAGTTTAAACACAAATTTGAAGGTTAATGATGCTATACTATGAGTTAAGGAAGTTACCTTAAGATTTGAAGCCTTAAATCAATGTTTTTGGACTTAGATCTTCGGTTGAGGAGAGAGGTTAGAGAGAGAGTAGTGAGAGAGAGCAAAAACTTCTAATGGAAGCTTAAACCTCCTTAAATAGTGTCTAAGATTTGGACACGGTGGAATTCTACCCGGTACCGACGTTAGACGGGGCTTTTGGTCAAACCCAATCAAGTTGTCGTAACCCGATATGGTCGATTCTAAAATTTTTCCGATTACTAGAATGGGGTGTTAAAGTGAGTTCTAAATTCATTAGGACACCCATTAAGTCATAATAATAATCTCGAATTAATGACTTAATTTAATTGCGAAATCGGAAACGAATTTGGAAACGACGAATGGATTAACGAAAAGGGTTACGAAAAGGATTACAAATAATGGTGCGAACTTCAGGTTGTTACACTATACTTACCTAGAGTGGTAACCTTTGTGTGACCGGAGGGTCTTATATGCTTATATTGAGCATTGTGATATCATGCATTATGTCTTTGTGATTTATGTTGTGTATTATTTTGAGCTTACCGAGTTAGGACCGGAGGGTCCACCCGAGTTGTGGGACCGAAGGGTTCCACTGAGACACATTGATCGGAGGGTCTTATTTGAGTATAGCCATGAGAGGCTAATGAGCTGTGTGTGGTATTTTGGGGAACTCACTAAGCTTCGTACTTACCGTGTTATGTGTTATGTGTTTCAAGTACCTCTCAGGATCACGGGAAGGCACCGACTTGATTGTACATAAACGAGCTGAAGATATGTTTGGAGGATCCTGGATTATGTTATAAACAATTTTCGAACATGTGATTTTAATAACTTGATATTGTGGGGATTTTTGGTGTTTGTGCTAATGAGAATTATGTGATTTTTAAAATGAAAATTCTGTTTGAAAAATTATGGTGTTATAAACAGACGCAATTATAAAGATTTGACGACTTGCAAACCATCAAATTTTACTGGAAAAGAAGTTCCAATCGGATATTGGATTGGATCTCTGAAATGGAGCTAGCTTTCATAACGTGTGGTTGCAATGGAAAGGTACAGACCACTTATGCAGTTCTTCAATTTAGAGGTGGTGCTATTCGTTGGTGGAACACCTTGGGGAAGGCCATAAGCCCAAATGAGCCACTTCAAGTGACATGGGCAAAGTTCTTAGGACACTTTAAACGCAAGTTCTGCTCAGCCCAAAACCTACTAGAGCTAGAAAATGAGCCACTTCTTGAGGCGGCCATCTGGGCTATTAAGTCTGTTGAAAAAATAATCAAAGACAGAACCGCCAACAAAGTTGAAGTTGGCGAGAAGAGGAAGTTTGATGGATCTTCAAGGTCCAAAAAGAATATCAAATTCTCAAAGTTTTTTTATAAGAATTTTGGAGGAGGAGGAGGTGAAGCAAGATGGTATGATAAGTGCAAAAAGAAACACTTTGGAAAATGTGGCGAGGAGGTGACTTGTTTTGTCACAACTAGCATTTTGAGCTAGGAAATTCTATTCTCATGCAAACATCATCTATTGTAAGGCATATACTCTAAGTGAAAATCATACTCTATGTTTAATCAAAAGCATCCACTTGAATCCACACTCTTGATTTAAGTTCAAAACCTTATACAATGCATCTCATATGGATTGAAAACCCAAGAAATCGCGGTTCAAGTTAAAATGGAAAAGGATCCTCTTATTGGGCCTACTGGACCTATAAACTTTCAATTTGACTACTTTGGGCCTAGGAACCCTAATTAGCCTCTAATTGAACCCACATTCATGAAACTAAAACATTTTGGGTCATGTGGGCCTAGAATAGTTCACTTTATCCCTAATGGGCCATGTTGGGCCATAAATGATTTCATTAGCCCTAATGGGCCGTAAACTACTCCATTGGGTTTCATTGGGCCATGAACCTCCATAAAGGCCCACTGGGCCGAAAAATATTAATTTTGGGCCTCATGATTTCGAACTAAGTCAAGGAATGGCCTAAACTATCTCATTTCCTTTTCTCCTAGCCCATTCTCGGCCCAACTAAAACAAAAAAAGGAGAAAATAAGGCTCACTAATAATTTGACACCTCACTAATGTATATAGTGTATCTATGAAATTGATCTCTCATGTATCTAAGCTAAGACTCTCTAATCCACCATGTAATGACCAACAAAATTCTCCTCTCATTTCTCTTATTACCCTCGGCCGAGAGCATCCACAAACACACACATATTTCCACTTTGAAACTCTCTCAAATATTCCCTCCACAACTCTCATTTCCTCCTCAAAATTTCGTGAGTTAGTATGGGAGTTTCAAAAGAACTTCACCAATAACTCATCCATTTTGGTATGCTACTCTTACTCAAGAAGTTTAACTTCATGATTTTGTTTAAACTTGTTACTCATTTGCTCTTCAAACCGTGATCTATGCTCCATGAAGCTCCTAGAACTCGAACAACTCATCAAGAGGGTAGACTAGGCTGAAAACAACATCATCTCCTCTCATCTCTCCATCAAAACCGAATCGAAACCCCAAAGTGAGTTCATACCCCTTATATTTTGGTTTTACAATGTTTTGGGGGAGGTTACAAGTTGCTTATGTGCTAGATCTATGTATTTTTGCATGTATATGTGTGTTTTCTAAGTTATATGTTGTGCTTATGTGAAGAACTTTGTAGATCTCGAAAATCCAATCAAATCTCGACAATATTTGTAAACTAAAACACTTTATGCAACTTATCATAATGATGAAAGTGTTACACATGTTAAGGATGTTGAAAAACTAAACAAAATCTTGTAAAGGGACCATTTTTGATAAATAAACAAAAAGAATGAAGTTTTATGAAACTTACGTTTTTACATGGACTAGAAGAGTCATATATACATAAAAATGGTTCTTTATGATAAGCATAGTTTTAAAAGGGCCAAAAGTGTTAAAATTTCGTATAATGGGCCTTAATGTGGGCCTTCACGGTTTCTTTGGGCTTAAATTGTAAATTTATGATTTTTATGGATTCAATTGTCATTTAACACAATTTTGAGCCAAAAATGTAAATTTACGGTTTTATGGGCTGAAATTGTCACTTTATTTGGATTTGGGCCTAAAATATTATTTTTATAAAACTTGGGCCGAAAATGTCATTTTTATCTAAATAGGGTTGAAAATGTAAATTATATATATGCCGAACATGTAAATTTTTATAATAATGGGCCGAAAGCATCAATTTATATTTACGTGGGCCAAAAATGTCAACTTATATACAATTGGGCCGAAGATGCCAATTTTCATGATATTAAGCCAAAAATGTTATTTTTAATCAAAGTGGGCTAAAAATGTCATTTTATTTAGATAAGCACAAAAATGTAAACTTTTGATCTTAAGGGACCTAAAGTGCTAACCTTACTAAAAATGTGCCTAAATTGTAAACTTTCGGCTTAAAGGGCCAAAAATATCACTATTACAAAAATAAGGACTTTATGTTATTTTGGTAAACTATCGAACAAAAACAAATAACGTAATAACAAACGGACTAAATACATTGATTACACATTTATTGGGCTTAATATTTACCTTACATGTTTATTGGGCCTTAAGGGTCCATTTACATGCTTATTGGGCCTAATACTTACCTTACATGTTTATTGGGCCTTAAGGGTTCATTTACATGCTTATTGGGCCTAATACTTACCTTATATGTTTATTGGGCCTTAAGGGTGCATTTACATGCTTATTGGTCCGGAATGTACAACACATGTTTATTGGGCCTTTGTGGCCCATTTACATGCTTATTGGGCCTATACTATACATTACATGTTTATTGGGCCTTAGTGACCCTCCTACATGTCTGTTGGGCCTCGTTCATTCACATACATACTCGTTGGACTTTTCAAATATAAAACATACTCGGAAAAACATTATACATAAGATGACACCATATTCGCGTAAACACAGTTAAGGATCTAGTGAGACATGTCGGTTGACACCTCTAGAGTGTACGATCGTAGCTTGTAGTTATAACCAGAGTCTCCTGGAGGGAGAGTGAGAGTTTGTGTATAGATCTATACGGGGTGACACCCCACATCTAAGCTATTCGCTATAGTTAGACTAGGCCAGTCTAGGGTGACAAACCTTACCTTAATCAAGTCGGCGCCTGAAAACTCCACGACAGGTGAACTCGTCATAATCAAGCATCGTTAAAACAGCTCACATAGAGATTCTCTCCAACATAATTTTATGGAACACATATAAAATCTCATTGATACGAAAACGTACATACACTGATATTCATTCTTAGGGTTGAGACCACAACACTCTTATAAATAGAAAGTTAAACAATATCTTTTACTTACAACAGAAAATATAGGATTTTTATCCGGATTACATCTTTATGTACATTCCAAAAACAGAAAACACACATGCATTAATACTTGATTTTGACACATCACTTTCAAACTACTTTTCAAAAAATATCGGATTTTATGGTGTTTTACGAACAATACAAAACTTTTCATTCGAACATGCTTATGAACTCACCAACATTATATATGTTGACGTTTTCAAAATAACTTGTGTTCTCAGCGAATTGTTAAGCGGAAAGCTCTACAAGAACATTTGGAATTTGTCAAATTTTGTTATCATCATACATTGAATATTTTGGCATGTAACTTATGATACTATACTTGATGTAAACAATGTTGGTTGTATTTTGATATGTATGATGATGGTGTTGTCTTGTTTCAATTATATACATTGTGATGATATTACAAGATGAAGTCACGCACAATCCCCCGGACGTTTCCGCCGTCTGGTTTGGGTGTGTGACAAATTGGTAACAGAGCATTGTTTATAATGACCTGACATATCTAATCATAGTTGATATGTAACTATAAATACAATGGGACTAAAACACTCGGAATAAAATGAAAACTAGGTATGCATTAAAACTATAATACTAAAAGTCTCTGGAGGAAATTGAACACTGTGATCAAACCCGGACAGTTATGTAGTCATACTGGGGATAAATATAGCGTTATCAACTATATTTATTCAAAATATGACCAACATGTGGTTGCGAGTCATCATGGCGGGAAATGGATCTAGAAGCTTACCTCTTATCCAAAACTTCTAAGGAACTCAAACTTAAATAATTAAAAAAGTACTATAGGAGTACTTTTGGAAATACTATATGCATACTCTTTTTACAACGTCTCTCACCCCTCTTGCAGACCCGATGGCCAGATTTCATCACATTGGAGATCCCTATTTCCCCAATCAGGGAAATGGCGGATGGTTAGAACCCGAGGAAGAATCAGAGGAAGAACCAGAAGAAGAGTCTGAAGAGGAGTCTATGTAAGGACCGACAGAACCGGTAGTCGACTCGGACGAGGAGGATGCAGTGGGCAGCGACACAGATGACTCGGACACAGGGTCCGAAGTCATCAATCCGTCATACATGGCCAAGGTGCCCCCATACAGGATGGGCCCCAATGGTCCTACGCCTCCATGGGCATACGACATCTGGAGATGGAGTTGCCAGTAAGGGGTGCGACCCCTATTTGGTATGAGCCAGGACTATTATGACTTGAGTCGTGGTGGACCTGCCGAACGAGCCTTCCTTGTGATAGTAAGGAGGACACACGATATCGGCGAACAGGCGCAGGCAACCGCTGGCCAGATGGTGGACATGAGAGCCGAGGTTGAGCACACGGAGAGGATGACACATGAGGTAGTCAGGGACTACCAGGCGTGCCAGACAACATTGGAAGCCCGACTTCGGGCCACCGAGCACCACCTGGCTAGACTTCAGGGCGCATCCACCTCATCAGCACCACTAGACCCATCCCGTCGCAACTAGTACCCGTTCATGTACTATGGTTGTGGTTTTTTGTTTATGTACTACCCTATGTATATCGACTACATGATTAAGTGACTACACTACTCATGGAGTCGTTACTCTGTCAAATTTTATTTCACTGCATGTATTGTATACCTTATATAGGCAACTTTTCATGTACTCAAAAGATATTCGTTAATGAAAACGGCTATATATTTTATCATGACGTTGTTATATTCTATGTGTTCTATCACTTTTATTGCCTATATATTGTATGCGTCCACTCAATTATACACAACCGAATCACTGACACCGTGCTATAACCAAGAAATCATTAAACTAAATACATTGGATACTCAACATCTTTCTGTTCCATTACAGCAAGATTCCTTAAAGACCAAACCGCGGAAACAACACGACCCCGACGCCACCACAAATAAACTCAATCGCATTCTAAGTGGTAGTGTCAGCTGCGGTCACTGTAGCACTGGCACAAATTTGAAATGGAAACAACGGTGAAGGTAATGGGCATGGAACCGGAAGCACAAATCAGGGAACAAATCATGGACCCACAAGAACTTGCACCTACAAAGACTTCTCAAACGCCAAGCCTCAAACCTTCAATGGGACAGGAGGCATAATAACCCTGAAAAGATGGATAGAAAAGGTGGAATCAGTGTTTGAGATTTGCGAATGTCCAGAAGGGTGCAAGTTCAAATTTGCGGCTTGCACATTTTTCGATCAAGCTCTCTCTTGATGGAATGGTCACGTGGAGGCCATGACACTTTGGTGGCAAATGCTATGCCATGGGAGGAGCTTAAGGAAATGCTGTTAGTCGAGTAATGTCCAAGGGAGAAATATAGAAAATGGAGCAAGAGTTGTGGAACCTCACGGTTCAAAAATCTGACATTGATGCTTATATATCAAGGTTTAGTGAGTTGTCTCTCTTGTGTCGAGGAATTATCACATTGGAGGGGAAGAAGATTGAAAGATTTATATTAGGATCGACTGCGCCAATCCAAGGGAATGTGATAGCAGAAAACCCGACCACCTATGACAGTGCAAAAAGACTACCCAAGAAACTATACGACCATGGCAACAGAAAGGTGCCAAAGCAGAGGAAACTGAAGTTAAAAAGGAAGGTCATAACAAGAAAGGTAAGAACAACAAGCGAAAAGGGAGACAAAACTCAGAGTCATCAGAGAAGCAATAGACTGTGGCCATCCATGCTGCTACTCAAGCTACCTCAACACCACATACTCCAGCCTCATCCACACCAAATTCCCCCAAACAATACTCAGGGGCCCTACCCAAGTACAACAAATACAATTTCCACCATCATGGAGAATGCAGGGAGATGGATTACACGAGCTGCAACCGAAAGGGTCACAATGCAAGATACTGTAGAACTCAGCCTCAACATAACCAACAGTCAAACCACAGCAACAACAACAATCGCAACAACAGTAACAACAACAACAACACTGGGCCAGTTACACCTGCTATGGGTGTGGAGGAACCGGCCACTTCAAGCTCGACTGCCCCAAAGCAAACAACTAGGGGGCAGGAACATACGGAAGGGTACTGGCACTGGGTCAAGGTGAAGCAGTTCAGGAGCCAACAGTTGTTACTGGTACATTCCTACTTAACAACACATATGCATGCATATTATTCGATAGTGGAGCCGAGCAAAGCTTTGTTAGTAACAAATTCAAACACTTACTACATGGTGGAAATGGCTAATGGGAAAACTGAAACAACCAAAGATGTCTATGTAGGGTGCACATGAACACTAAACAATACTCTTTCCAAATAGCTTTGGTGCCAGTAAATATTATGAGTTTTGATGTGATAATCGGCATGGATTGGTTAAGCCCCCACCATGCTGATATTATGTGTCGCGAGAAGGCCGTTCGCCTTCATCTCCCCAATCACTAAACCCTAATAATCTATGGTGATAAGCCTGGCGCAAATCTTTGCCTTATCTCGTGTATCAAAGCACAAAAGTGCCACAAGAAGAACTACACATTCCACGCTCATGTTGTGGATAAGACCAAAGAAGAAGTAAACATTCAAGACATTCAAGTGGCATGTGACTTCCCGGATGTATTTCCAGAAGATCTTCCGGGAATACCCCCAGAAAGACAGGTCGAATTCCGAATCGACCTAATACCGAGAGCCACATCAATTGCCAAATCACCCTACAGGCTAGCTCCTACCGAAATCCAGGAGTTATCTAGCCAACTAAGCGAGCTGTTGAGCAAAGGATTCATCCGACCAAGTTTCTCACCTTGGGGAGCTCTGGTCTTGTTTGTCAACAAAAATTAGGACTTTATGTTATTTTGGTAAACTATCGAACAAAAACAAATAACGTTATAACAAACGGACTAAATACATTGATTACACGTTTATTGGGCCTAATATTTACCTTACATGTTTATTGGGCCTTAAGGGTCCATTTACATGCTTATTGGGCCTAATACTTACCTTACATGTTTATTGGGCCTTAAGGGTTCATTTACATGCTTATTGGGCCTAATACTTACCTTATATGTTTATTGGGCCTTAAGGGTGCATTTACATGCTTATTGGTCCGGAATGTACAACACATGTTTATTGGGCCTTTGTGGCCCATTTACATGCTTATTGGGCCTATACTATACATTACATGTTTATTGGGCCTTAGTGGCCCTCCTACATGTCTGTTGGGCCTCGTTCATTCACATACATACTCGTTGGACTTTTCAAATATAAAACATACTCGGAAAAACATTATACATAAGATGACACCATATTCGTGTAAACACAGTTAAGGATCTAGTGAGACATGTCGGTTGACACCTCTAGAGTGTACGATCGTAGCCTGTAGTTATAACCAGAGTCTCCTGGAGGGAGAGTGAGAGTTTGTGTATAGATCTATACGGGGTGACACCCCACATCTAAGCTATTCACTATAGTTAGACTAGGCCAGTCTAGGGTGACAAACCTTACCTTAACCAAGTCGGCGCCTGAAAACTCCACGACAGGCGAACTCGTCATAATCAAGCATCGTTAAAACAACTCACATAGAGATTCTCTCCAACATAATTTTATGGAACACATATAAAATATTATTGATACAAAAACATACATACACTGATATTTGGTCTTAGGGTTGAGACCACAACACTCTTATAAACATAAAATATAGGATTTTCTGGGGAAATAAACAGTTAAACAATACCTTTTACTTACAACAGAAAATACAGGATTTTTATCCGGATTACATCTTTATGTACATTCCAAAAACGGAAAACACACATGCATTAATACTTGATTCTAACACATCTCTTTCAAACTACTTTTCAGAAAAAATCGGATTTTCTGGTGTTTTACGAACAATACAAAACTTTTCACTCGAACATGCTTATGAACTCACCAACATTATATATGTTGATGTTGTCAAAATAACTTGTATTCTCAAGGAATCGTTAAGCGGAAAGGTCTACAAGAACATGTGGAATTTGTCGAATTTTGTTATCATCATACATTGAATATTTTGGCATGTAACTTATGATACTATACTTGATGTAAACAATGTTGGTTGTATCTTGATATGTATGTTGACGGTGTTATCTTGTTTCAATTATATACATTGTGATTATATTACAAGATGAATACACGCACAAGCCCCATATGTTTCCGCCGCCTGGTTTGGGGGTGTGACATGTTTTAAGTGTGGAAAGTCTGGGAATTACACCAATGAGTGCACATTCAACAAGAAGGTGTGTTTCAGATGTAATGAAGAAGGACATATTTCTAGGTACTGGCGGTAAAAGAACGAGGCGGAAAGGCCTAATAATCCGTCGAGGCCAAAGACAAGAGCATTCCAGATGACCCTGGAAGCAGCAAGGGATGAAGCAGATGTCGCTTCAGGTACATTTCTTGTAAATGGATTGCCTACCAATATATTGTTTGAATCTAGAGAAAATTACTCCTTTATATCGCATAAATTTGGTGGAAGTCTAGCATTGTCTGTAGATAAACTTGATAAGTGTTCTTTACCAAAGGATAGTGAAGTTAAGAAGGAAAGTGATAAGAATGTCTCTTGTGAACAGAAGAAGTTGAATTCTATTTTGTCTTTTTGTTTTGACTGTTATTTACTATTTGTTTGTAATGATTACTCGTTAAGGACAAGATCACTTAGTTATTTCATTATCTTCCTGTCACTAGTTAATTACCCTTTTTCCATCATACTATGTCTATAAAAAGGGGAACCGGGATATTGTTCTCCTTACACATTACTAAGTAATCTTGCTAGAAATTCTATTTCAAATACATGATTATTCTTTGTTAACTTACAATGTTCATTTACTTATGATGCTGGTCCTTTATTATTGTTCTTTATATCAGTTTTTAACTTATTTCTTTGTTATTTTACTTAAGAGCGTTTTCCTGGTTTCATCAATTGGTATCAGAGCCTAGACTGGTTATCTATTATCCACTCTCACCGTATTATCATTATAAAGATGCAACAATAGTTTATTTCAGGTAAATTTACATCCTTATTTAAAAGTTTAGAAGTTGAGAGGTTTGGTCCTACACGGGCATATGTTAATCTCCTATGTAGTGTGTATGAGGGAATCATTTGTCGGGGATTAAATGATCTATGTGGGGTGTAGATCAAGTTACATAGCGCATAGCTGCCAGACCAAACCCCTAATCTTGGGGGTTTAAGCCCTATTTAAAGGCTCTAACTCCTTTAAGGCCCTTCCATCCTCAGCCTCCATCCTTCGAAATAGCCCTTTAAAACCCTAATCCCAATTGGCATGTGTCACACCCCTGAACCAGGTGACGGAAACGTCCGGGGGCTATTGTGACTCAATTGAATACCATCACAATGAATATACATGAAACATAACATCATTCATCACCAAGCATTGGAATATTACAACTGATAGCGTTTACATTTAGTACATTGTTCCCTAACATTACATGCCCAAAAAGTAGATTGTTCGATACTAATTAAACAAGCAGCAAAACGTCACTGAGTACATTTTTCCCTTCGATTTATCTGTTACCCGAGAATACAAGTATTTTGAAAAACGTCAACATATGTAATGTTGGTGAGTTCATAAGTAATGTTTGAAATCCAATGTTTTGTATTGTTTTGAAAACCACCAGAAAATCCGATATTTTCTGAAAATAGTATAGTATAAAAGGTGTGAAGATCCGTAAGTATGCTTGTTTGTTTTCTATAGATGTAAGCGTACGATTTGTAAAACTCGGTATGTAGTTCGTTGGTGTATTAATTGAAAACCCTAGGAAAACCCGACGTTTTCCTACTACTTTGCATTAAATAATTTATGTTTTGTTATTTCGTTACAACAGGTGTATTCGTTGAGCTCTGGAGACGTTGGATTAATTGTGGATTGTGAATTGTTGTAAACGTAAATGAATGAAAATGACCAGTTGACAACCGTACAAACGATCCCTTAGGCGTCGCTCGCACTATTCACTTAACCCAACCCCCCGGACTCATGTAGCCCCACAACCGAGGGGAAAAAGAGGGTGCGAAGCCCCGGTATTTCCCTACGTCGTTCAAGGCTATCATGAATGCGAAGGGCCCTTAGCCCGACTCGCATTGGTGAATTCTCGACTTCGCTAGCAGTACCGAAGGACCCTTGGGGACCAGCAACACGTTTGCCATTGAAAGTCCTTTTACACGGAATTAAGTCGTATTAGACCCAATTACATGTAAGCAAATTTCCTTCGGGCCTAAAGATCATGTCATTGGGATAGCTAGGCCCAACAAGCATGATTTGAAACTTTTGGGCCCAAGGACGGTGTATCGACGTCTGGTGTATTCCCGCGTGCGTATTGAGCTTCCGAGATTTCCATGTGTGTATTGAGTTATCGTCGTGTTAGTAGTTTCGGATTTGTTATTGATTCGAGACCGAATCAATTCGTTTGATAACGATTTTGGTGTTGAAGGTGTATTGTATTTCGCCGATAGTCGAGGTACTAGTATTTCATCGTGTTGGGTTCATGTTTGTTATTGCTTTGTTTATTTTGGCATGATTATTTACATAATTGATATCTAAAGCCCACTTTTTGTAAAATGATGTTCTTGGCCCAATAAGCCAAAAATTTAGGATTAAGGCCCAATTTTGTAAGAATAACACTTTGGTCTCCATTTTGTTCAAAACTTGTTTTGATAACTATTTTGTAGTAAAAACAACATTTTAAAACCCCTTTTTGTCAAAAATAACATTCTTAGCTTGATTTTTGTGAAAACGCACATTTTCTGGTTTTTGAACTTTTCCGACCTACTTGTTTGAAAATTTGTAGAAAAATCATCGTAAGTCGAAATTTGGATCCGTAAACTCTCAAAGTTTAGAAATTTTGTCTACTTTGTTCCAAAATTTTCTCATAATTTTTAATGGCTTCTAACTAGTGTGAAATTGCTCATTTTCACAGGTTGGTCCGAAATTATTTCAAATATGATAGGCAGTTTTGTAAAATTCGCCAAAAATTGTAGAAAAATTGTATGAAAACGTGCGAGTAGTCATTTTAAAGGTATAAACCTGAACTTTATCCATGTAAAACAGTTTTGAAAGATAATTCTATTTGGATTGTCAAAACAGTACGGGATTGGACCAAAACTTTTCTGTTAGGAGCTGTTTTGTGGGTTTAGTTTATAAATCTTTGACCACAACACTTATTTTTGCTTTATAAAGTATGCAAATCCCAGATCTACATGTTTACATGTAATACTTATGATAAAACATACTTTTCTCAAGATTCATGTGAAGATCCTAGTGATAAACTTCATGTTTCTCAACATATTTTTAGATTAGTGAAGAAATCAACACATAATCATCAAATACTTCATGGAAAACACACATAGTCATGCATATACACATAGATCTACACAAAGCAACTTGTATTCTCCCCCAAAAAATCATCTAAAAACAGAAAACAAGGGGTATGAACTCACCTTGGGGTTGATGGTTCGGTTTTTGGATGAAGAAAGTGAGAGATTTCGGCCTAGCTTGCTTCTTGAGAGGATCCTCAAAACTATAATGTTTCTAGTAGTATAAACAAGAGATTTGTGATGTTTCTAGGAGGATCCAATCATAGATGAATTTATCCAACTTGAGGGTGAAGTAGCTTACCTAGTATGTGAGTTTGATGAACATTTCTTGTGCACACACACCCACTCACGGGTTTATGGAGAAAATGGAAGAGTTCTTGAGGTTTTGGGAGTGAAAGGAAACTTGAATGATTTTTGGTGAGGGAGAATGGCCTTAGGCCGAAATTAAGAAGAGAGAGGGAGGGAAGAGAGTGGAGTGACCTTAGCATGGAAGTATGAGAGTGTTGATACATGAGAGGTAATTAGTGTGGAAGTCCTACATGTAAAAACGAGGTGTCAACCTCTTCTCCATGCAAGATTTCTTTTTTTCTTTTTTTTTTGTTAAGTGATGTTGTTGGGCCTAGATAATGGGCTAGAGTAATAAAAATTAAATGATTTGGGCCTAACCTTGGCCTTGTTCGAAATTTGTGAAGCTCCAAGCATTTTTTTTTCGGCCCATTGGGCCCTTAAGAAGGTTCACGGCCCACTAGGGCAAATGGAACCATTTATGGCCCAACAAGACCTATTAGAGATGAAAATGGATTATTTTAGGCCTACATGGCCCAAAATACTAAAGTATTATGAATGTGGTCCATTTAGAGCCCAAATAGTCAATTTGAAAGTTTATTGGTCCATTAGGTCCAATAAGAGAATCCATGTCCACAAAGAACTCGAAATAGGATATCTAGGGTTTCCAACCCTTATTTGAGCATATGAGATATATTTGAATGAGAATGGAGTATAGTATTCACTTAGAGTATAGGCTCTTACAATGGATGATGTTTATATGAGAATAGAATTTCCTAGCAAAATGCCAGTTGTGACATCATCCCCCTGTTAGAGGGAATTTCGTCCCGAAATTCTTTAGAAAGGTAGATTCATGAATCAGAGAGTAGGTACTTCAACAGATCTTTGCGTTTCCCATGTGAATTTTGGTCCACACATAGCGTTCCATCGAACCTTCACAATCAAAATGTGGCTTTGTTTTGTATGCTCTACTTCCCTATCCAATACCTCGACTGGTTCTCTGACGAACATGAGATTCTCGTTTATTCCGATTTCTTGTAAAGGAATGGTAAGAGTCTCATCTGATATGCATCTTTTCAGATTCGAGACGCGGAACACAGGGTGTACGTAGCTGAGCTCTACAGGCAGCTGCAGCCTATAAGTCTTTGGACCAATTCGAGCAAGAATCTCGAACAGTCCGATGTATTGTGGGTTTGGTTTTCTTGTTTCCTAAAGCGAATCACTCCTTTCCAAGGAGGTTCTTTTAATCACACGCGATCCCCGACTTGACATCCTAATGGCTTACGCCGCTTGTCAGAATAGCTCTTCGGTCGGTCTTGCGATGCTTGAAGTCAAGCTTTGATTTGGATTATCTTCTCTATTGTTTCGCAAATGGATTCTGGTCTCATAAGAATACTGGCAAGTGATCTGCATTTATAACTATAAAGAGTTTCGAAAGGAGCAATCTTAATGTTCGTGTGATAGTTGTTATTGTATGAGAATTCAGTCAAGGGCAACCGGGTATCCCATGACTTGCTGAATTCAAACACCTAGACTTATAGCATGAATTTGAGTGGTTGAATAGTTCGTTCGCTTTGACTATTGGTTTGAAGGTGGTAAGAAATGCTCATATCTAACTATGTTCCCATAGCCCTCTGAAGTGATTGTCAAAGTCTTGAAGTAACCCTGTTATCTCGATCCGAGATAGTAGATATCGATATTTCATGGAGTCTCACGATCTCCTGGATATAGATCCATGTAAATATTTCTGTCTTGTTTGAATTTAGTATAAGCGAGAAATAGGCAGTTTGGGTTATCCTATCGACGATCACCCAGATAACGCCCAATTCAACTTGCGTACCTATAAGTTTCGTCTTTCAACTCCGAGAGTTTTATCCATCCATGCAGTGCTTTCTTCGCGATATTCTCCGGCTTTGATGCTTTCAAGGCTGGTAGTAGGTGTTGACAGTGTTTCGTTCTTGCTACGTGGGTAGACGAGTATGTTATTGATGAAAATAATGAAAAGGCCAACTAGGAATGGTTGGGAAAACTTGGTTCGTAGAGTCCATGAATAGTGTGGGAGCGTTCGTTAGACCGAATGGTGTCACAATGAATTTGAAATGGTCGTGACGAGTTCGGAAGGCAGTTTTTGAAATGTCGCCTTCTCGGACTCGAAGTTGATGATAACCGATTCTTAGATCTATTTTAAAGAAGTAACGAGCTCCTTGGAGCTGGCCAAATAGATCGTCAGTCCGAGGAAGGGGGTATCGATTTTTGATAGGGCGTTTATTCAATTTCCTAAAATCGATGTACCTTCGGAAGGATCCGTCTTCTTGAAGAACAAGATCGAAGCTCTTCAGGAAGAGAAGCCTGGTCTGATGAATCCCTTGCGCAACAATTCTACTCAGTTGACCGGATAACTTGTGAATTTTCGGCGGGAGTCAACCTATAGGGTGAATTGGCGATTGATGTGGTTCCCTATATGAGGTTGATTCGAAATTCGACCTGTCTCTCTGGGATATTCCCGAAAGTTCTTCGGGAAACACATCTGGAAAATCACATGCTACTGGAATACTTTGTTTTCTTACTTCTTCCTTGGTCTTGTCCACAACATGAGCAAGGAAAACGTAGTTCTCCTGGTGCAGGCACTTCTATGCCTTGATGCACGAGATAGGAAGAGGATTGGCACCAAATTTATCACCATGGTTTATTAGAGTTCTGTGATTGGTAAGGTGAAGGCAGACGGCCTTCTCGCGAAACATAAGATCAACACGGTAGGGGCTTAACCTATCCATGCTGATTATCACATCAAAACTCCTAGTATTTATTGGAATCAAATCTATTTGGAATGAATGGTTATTTAGTGTTAAGGTGTACTCCACATAAATATCCTAGGTTAAATCGGTTTTCCCCACTGGCCATGCCCACTATAAAGGCTTAGCTTAGTTTTGGGGATGTTGTTTTAGTAAGTGTTTGAATATGTTACTAACGAAACTTCGCTCAGATTTACCATTGAATAAGAGGTAAACGAAAGAGTTGTCAAGTGGGAACGTACCAGTAACAACCGTTGGGTCTTGGATTCCTTCGCCTTGACCCAAGGTCAGGACCATTTCTGATCCTTCTGCTCCTTGATTGTTATTCCTGGGGCAATTGCGCCTGAGGTGACCAGTTCCTCCACACCTACAGCAGGTGTGACTGGTCTCATCGTTGGTGTTGTTGTTAGGGTTGTTGCGATTGTTGTCGTTTTCATTTGGCTGACGATTCTGGCATGGATAAGTTCTACAGAATTTGGCGATGTGATTCTTTCGGTTGCATTTGTTGCAATGCATCTCCCTGCAGGCTCCATTATGATGGAATTTGCACTGGTTGCATTTTGGAAGGTTTCCAGCATATGGTCTCCTGGTTGCTAGTGTAATAGGGGTCATGGTCGCATGAACAGCAACAACATGTTGCTCCCTTGAGAGCCCTTGAGTGTGTTGTCCCTTTCTCTTACTTCCAGACCTCAGCTTCCTGCCCTTAAGCTTGGGGTTTGGAGTTTCTTGACAGGTTGTCACTTGTTGGTTTCCATGTTTGTTCCTTTGGTTGGAGTTGTCAATGCTATTCCCGCCTCCATTAGGGTTGTTTTCATTGATCTATGCCATAGCAGCGGTTACTGCTGCCATTACAGCAGCTTGAAATGTAGCAGAGTCCATCTGCATGAGTGGTGTCTCGCGGGTGCGCTTGTTATTCTTGCGGGATGGCATTTTCCTGATGCACATTGATAATCCAGATCGTAAGTGATGATCTTCATTCCTGGTTGTACTCTATAAATTTTGCATCTTGTTGTATAATTCTTACTGCTCCCATCTATATCCCTATGATGTATTTATGGTAGTAGGTAATCACAGATTTGGCACGATCGTTACGTCTACCCCAGAGGATATGGATTGTTTCGGTTTTGAGATCCTTAGCACCATCTTAGTACACGAAAGAGGGTCATATCAGATAGTGAGGAGGAAAAGAAAAGGTTGATCCTAATTGTGGCGGAAAGTGTCTGGTGGCGGTGCTGATGAAGTGGATGCGACTCGGAAATGAGCTACTTGTTGTTCGGTATCTCGTAGTCGTACTTCTCACACTAACTGTCTCGCTCGGGAGTCTCCGTTCACTTCCAATGTTTGCCTCTCATCTCTCAATAGCAAATCACGTTTGTTCCGTTCGATTTGGGGTGTCCTGAACTTGGTTATCAATACCTCGGGTGCGTCGGACCATGACTGGGAGGGCCCGGTCGGCTGGTCCTCTGCGGCTAATGGTCGGAGAGACCTCGGTTCCTACCCTAGTGTGGTCGTATTCCCTGCTGGTGACTCTATCTCCAAATATCGTATGCCCAAGGGGGCATGGGGCCACCGGGGCCCACACGATAAGTCGGAACTCTCGCTTTTCATGGATGATTGATGACATCAGATTCTGCATCCGAGTCATCATCATCATTGCCCTTGGGCTCTTCCTCTTCGAGGTCCACTATTGACTCAGCGGGTTCACCTGCGAGTTCTACTTCGAGTTCCTCCTGTGGTTCTTCCTCTGGGTCGAGCCACCCTACTATTCCTTGACTAGCGAGATAGGGTTTCCTGGCTAATGATACTTGTCTATAGCGTATTGCACGAAGGACTATGATTACTAGAATCAAATAGCATACCAATTACTCCTATAATTCTACAACTATTGCATAGATTTAGTTGAGGCTCCCTTCTTGGAGATTAAGGGGTATGTTTTTAGATTCCCTAGCTATCATGATTTCTTCAAGACATGTGATGATTGCACCTTGGAGGGAATGTAGTTGATCAGGCTACATCCGCTCCTTGATACAACTAAGAACAGTCCTGGATTAACCGAGATACTAGCATTATCTTGTTGGGTTCGGTGTTAGGTTCTCGTTCCTAATACAAGCAAGGGTGTTTTATTGTTGTATTTTACTTGTTTTGTTCAGAGTTATGTTAGTCCCTCTTTTGGTTTATAGTTGCATATCAATGTATGGTTAGATATGCTAGTTCACTATAAACAGAGCTCTGATACCAACCTGTCACACCCCCGAACCAGGCGGCGGAAACGTCCGGGGGCTATTGTGACTCAATTGAATACCATCACAATGAATATACATGAAACATAACATCATTCATCACCAAGCATTGGAATATTACAACTGATAGTGTTTACATTTAGTACATTGTTCCCTAACATTACATGCCCAAAAAGTAGATTGTTCGATACTAATTAAACAAGCAACAAAACGTCATTGAGTACATTTTTCCCTTCGATTTATTTGTTACCTGAGAATACCAGTATTTTGAAAAACGTCAACATATGGAATGTTGGTGAGTTCATAAGTAATGTTTGAAATCCAATGTTTTGTATTGTTTTGAAAACCACCAGAAAATCCGATATTTTCTGAAAATAGTATAGTATAAAAGGTGTGAAGATCCGTAAGTATGCTTGTTTGTTTTCTATAGATGTAAGCGTACGATTTGTAAAACTCGGTATGTAGTTCGTAGGTGTATTAATTGAAAACCCTAGGAAAACCCGACGTTTTCCTACTACTTTGCATTAAATAATTTATGTTTTGTTATTTCGTTACGACAGGTGTATTCGTTGAGCTCCGGAGACGTTGGATGAATTGTGGATTGTGAATTGTTGTAAACGTACATGAATGAAATGACCAGTTGACAACCGTACAAACGATCCCTTAGGCGTCGCTCACACTATTCACTTAACCCAACCCCCCGGACTCATGTAGCCCCACAACCGAGGGGAAAAAGAGGGTGCAAAGCCCCGGTATTTCCCTACGTCGTTCAAGGCTATTGTGAATGCGAAGGGCCCTTAGCCCGACTCGCATTGGTGAATTCTCGACTTCGCTAGTAGTACCGAAGGACCCTTGGGGACCAGCAGCACGTTTGCCATTGAAAGTCCTTTTACACGGAATTAAGTCGTATTAGACCCAACTACATGTAAGCAAATTTCCTTCGGGCCTAAAGATCATGTCATTGGGCTAGCTAGGCCCAACAAGCATGATTTGAAACTTTTGGGCCCAAGGACGGTGTATCGACATCTGGTGTATTCCCGCGTGTGTATTGAGTTTCCGAGATTTCCATGTGTGTATTGAGGTATCGCCGTGTTAGTAGTTTCGGATTTGTTATTGATTCGAGACCGAATCAATTCGTTTGATAACGATTTTGGTGTTGAAGGTGTATTGTATTTCGCCGATAGTCGAGGTACTAGTATTTCATCGTGTCGGGTTCATGTTTGTTATTGCTTTGTTTATTTTGGCATGATTATTTACATAATTGATATCTAAAGCCCACTTTTTGTAAAATGATGTTCTTGGCCCAATAAGCCAAAAATTTAGGATTAAGGCCCAATTTTGTAAGAATAACACTTTGGTCTCCATTTTGTTCAAAACTTGTTTTGATAACTATTTTATAGTAAAAACAACATTTTAAAACCCCTTTTTGTCAAAAATAACATTCTTAGCTTGATTTTTGTGAAAACGCACATTTTCTGGTTTTTGAACTTTTCCGACCTACTTGTTTGAAAATTTGTAGAAAAATCATCGTAAGTCAAAATTTGGATCCGTAAACTCTCAAAGTTTAGAAATTTTGTCTACTTTGTTCCAAAATTTTCTCATAATTTTTAATCGCTTCTAACAAGTGTGAAATTGCTCATTTTCACAGGTTGGTCCGAAATTATTTCAAATATGATAGGCAGTTTTGTAAAATTCGCCAAAAATTGTAGAAAAATCGTATGAAAACGTGCGAGTAGTCATTTTAAAGGTATAAACCTGAAATTTATCCATGTAAAACAGTTTTGAAAGATAATTCCATTTGGATGGTCAAAACAGTCCGGGATTGGACCAAAACTTTTCTGTTAGGAGCTGTTTTGTGGGTTTAGTTTATAAATCTTTGACCACAACACTTATTTTTGCTTTATAAAGTATGAAAATCCCAGATCTACATGTTTACATGTAATACTTGTGATAAAACATACTTTTCTCAAGATTCATGTGAAGATCCTAGTGATAAACTTCAAGTTTCTCAACATATTTTTAGATTAGTGAAGAAATCAACACATAATCATCAAATACTTCATGGAAAACACACATAGTCATGCATATACACATAGATCTACACAAAGCAACTTGTATTCTCCCCCAAAAATCATCTAAAAACAGAAAACAAGGGTTATGGACTCACATTGGGGTTGATGGTTCGGTTTTTGGATGAAGAAAGTGAGAGATTTCGGCCTAGCTTGCTTCTTGGGAGGATCCTCAAAACTATAATGTTTCTAGTAGTATAAACAAGAGATTTGTGATGTTTCTAGGAGGATCCAATCATAGATGAATTTATCCAACTTGAGGGTGAAGTAGCTTACCTAGTATGTGAGTTTGATGAACATTTCTTGTGCACACACACCCACTCACGGGTTTATGGAGAAAATGGAAGAGTTCTTGAGGTTTTGGGAGTGAAAGGAAACTTGAATGATTTTTGGTGAGGGAGAATGGCCTTAGGCCGATATTAAGAAGAGAGAGGGAGGGAAGAGAGTGGAGTGACCTTAGCATGGAAGTATGAGAGTGTTGATACATGAGAGGTAATTAGTGTGGAAGTCCTACAGGAAGTGGCGCAAGGGCATAAGATGGATGAATCATCGAGTTGTTTTGGTTAAATGTCTGTATATGTATATATTTGTTGAATGACTTGTAATGTTATCGTTTATGCTTTTGGTTTGTTTATCAGAACATGACATCCCGAATATTGTTATATAATGAAAAACGCATCTCTTGATGAAATGCTTTGATAAACTTTATTTTATCATATTTTGTTTTGGGAACAAATTCCGCAACTCTTTCAAATCAAAAGGATTTACTCTGAAATTATTTAAAAGCATAAATAAAAACGGTCTTTTCTGGCCGAGATTTTGGGATGTCACAGTTGGTATCAGAGCATTAGTTTAAGCGAACTAGGAATTTGTAGGATTTCTAGACTTAAACTTAGCATGCTAAATGGAGATTGTGAGATGTGTGTCTGGTAAATTTTAGACATGAGCGCTAGTTTATTTTAGGAAAGTTGCCTAAAATGCTATTATATGCTAAATGTTATATGTTGCCATATATGATATCAATTGTTCGGATCTATGTTCTGTTGCCGACCGGATCTGGAAACCTTATGTGTGTAGGATTCTAAGCGTATGTCTACGTTTTTAGATCTAGCATGTAAACGTTTCAGAGTGATAAGGATGATTTGAATATCTATCGTGAATAAGGATCTAATTTCACTTTATTCGGTGTATAGAAAAAAATGGTGAGAACAAGAAGCGGAGTTGGAAATGCTGAGGAAAACAGGAATCAACCGCCTGTAATTCAACAAGTACCTGTTGTAGCTGCTGCACCTGAGCCGATAACAATGGCTGGTGTACAAATGATGATTCAAACGATGTTGGATCGTCAGATGGAAGAAACAAGACGCCTGCTTAGGCAGAATCGTGAAGAAACGTCAATTCAAGTGGAAGAGCCCGAGGAGAATGGAGGGCAATCTGAAGGAGAAAACTTTAGTGGGATCATTGGTCAAGACAACCCACCGGTGGTTAGACACAACAACCAGTATGGAGGAAATGATGGTCGTGGGTGAAAGTATAAGGATTTCATGGCATCCAAACCACCATGTCTATCCGGAAGCCCGACGCCGGTGCAAGTTATGGACTGGGTCTCCGAAATGGAGACTATGTTTGAAAGTTGTGAATGCAGCAACAGGAAGAAGACTGCTCTTGCGATCCCTCTACTAAAATCTGGGGTGTTGAGTTGGTGGAAGTTGTTAGCTGACTCTATGCCCAAAGGAGAAGCAAGCAAAAAGTCTTGGGAAGACTTTGTGGAACAACTAAAACTGCAATACTGCTCCGAGCAGGACCTTCTGGACATCAGTAATGAGTTTCAAAATTTGAAGAAAGGGAAATTGAGCGTTACTGAATACGCTGCAAGTTTCACAGAAAAGATGAAGTTTATCCCATATTTGGTACCTACAGAACTCTCTAAGGTCAACAAGTTTGCCCTTGGACTACCAGCGGACTATGGTCCAATGGTTAAGCAAGCAACCATATTGAAAGCCGCCATCTGGGCTGCTAGAAATGTTGAGACCCAGATCAGGGAAAAAGGTCTGGAAAGGTCAGAGGTGGGTGAAAAGAGGAAAATCGATGGATCTTCATGGTCCAGCAAGAAAAGTAAATTCTCGAAATCTGTTTCGAGAGGAAGTGGAGGAAAGGTAGAGGCGAAATGGTGCGACAAGTGCAAGAAAAAGCATCATGGGAAGTGTGGCAGGGAAACCATGTGCTTCAAATGTGGAAAGCCAGGGCATTATGCCAACGACTGCACCCTCACCAAGACTGTTTGTTATGGTTGCGGTGAGGAGGGGCACATCTCAAGGGAATGTCCGAAAAAGAAGGAAGCAACAAAACCCAACATTCTGCCAAAGCCAAAGGCGAGAGCATTCCAGATAACGCCGGAAGCTGCCAAAGAAGAAGCTGATGTCGCTTTAGGTACCTTTCTTGTAAATGAATTGCCTGCCCAAATTTTATTTGATTCTGGAGCTAGCTACTCCTTTATATCGCATGAATTTGGTAGAAAACTAGCTTTGCCTGTTGATAGACTAGATAATGCTTTATTAGTCGAATTTTCTAGTGGCAAGTTTGTACCTTTTAGCCATTGTATGAAAAACATCTTAATTGATCTGAATGGAAATAAGTTCCATGAGGGATTATTGCCTATAGAACTTAACGGTTTCGACATCGTTTTGGGAATGGATTGGCTTACCGCCAATGATGCCGAAATTTTATGCAAGAAGAAAATAGTGAAATTGAACCCGCCAGGGAAGGAATCGTTTATGGTGTACGGAGATAAATGCAGAGTAAATTCTGGAATCATTTCTCTAATGAAAGCCAGAAAATGTTTGACCAAGGGGTGTACATCATACTTAGCATTCGTGATCGATGCTAAGAAGGAAAAGAAGGTGATGCAGAATATTACCGTTGTGTGTGATTATCCGGAAGTATTTCCCGAAGATCTTCCTGGATTACCGCCCGATCGGCAAGTATAATTTCGTATTGACTTGTTGCTCGGAACAATGCCAATTGCAAAAGCACCTTACCAATTAGCACCGACGGAGATGAAGGAGCTGATGATGCAACTTCAGGAGTTATTGGACAAAGGTTTCATTAGACCTATTTCATCACCCTGGGGAGCTCTGGTTTTATTTGTGAAGAAGAAATATGGAAGTATGAGAATGTGCATCGATTATAGAGAGCTGAATAAGGCAACAATAAAGAATAGATATCTGTTGCCGAGGATTGATGACCTGTTCGATCAACTACAAGGTTCAAGGTATTTTTCAAAGATCAACCTAAGGTCAGGATATCATCAGCTAAAGGTGAAAGAGCAGGATATAGAGAAGACTGCATTCAGAACGCGATATGGACACTATGAATTCTTGGTTATGTCGTTTGGACTAACCAATGCTCCAGCAGCATTCATGGATTTAATGAACATGGTTTGTAATCCGTTCCTTGATAAATCCGTGATAGTGTTTATAGATGACATTCTGATTTACTCAAAGAGCCAAGAAGAGCATGGTAGACACTTGAGAGAAGTGTTGGAAGTCTTGAAGAAGGAGAAGCTGTATGCGAAGTTCTCCAAATGTGATTTTTGGATTCGAGAAGTCCAATTCTTGGGTCACGTGGTCAACCAAGAAGGTATAATGGTTGATCCGGAAAAGATTGAAGCTGTGACAAAGTGGGAGAAACCGAAGAGTCCCACGGAGATCCGAAGCTTTTTAGGATTAGCCGGGTATTACCGAAGGTTTATCCAAGGCTTTTCTTTGATTGCTAGTCCATTAACAACTTTGACCCACAAAGGAGTTGTTTATGCTTGGAATGATAAGCACAGGGAAGCTTTCGAGTTGCTAAAGAAGAGGCTATGTGAGGCACCGATTCTATCTCTACCCGATGGAGTTGACGACTTGGCTGTTTATAGCGATGCGTCTAGGGTTGGATTGGGTTGTGTTTTGACCCAAAGAGATAAGGTGATGGCATATGCGTCTCGACAGCTAAAAGAGCACGAAAAGAACAACCCGACTCATGATTTGGAGTTGGTTGCGGTAGTTTTCGCTTTGAAAATATGGAGGCATTACCTCTATGGCACGAAGTGCAAATTGTTCACTGATCATAAGAGTATTCAATATCTCTTTAGTTAGAAGGAATTGAATATGAGACAACGACGCTGGCTAGAGTTACTTAAGGACTACGACTATGAGATACTTTACCACCCCGGTAAAGCTAACGTTGTTGCTGATGCTCTCAGTCAAAAAGTCAATCCTGAAAGGAAAAGGCCAAGGGCGTTGAGAATTGAAGTTGTCTCCACTATTTTGGAAAGTATAAAGAAAGCTCAAAGCGAAGCTTCTGAGCAGAATGACCGAAAAGAGGAACGTTTGGGCAAAACGTTGGTGTTCGGTATAAACAGTTATGGACTGAAGGTGTTCCAAGATCGGATTTGGATACCTAAGACAGGAGGAGTCAGGGATCTTCTGATGGAAGAAGCTCACAAGACCATGTACTCGATTCATCCTGGTAGCACTAAAATGTATAGGGACCTGAAACCCTATTACTGGTGGCCGACGATGAAGCTCGACATTGCGAAGCATGTGGCTGAGTGTGTGACTTGTGCGAGAGTAAAGACACAACATCAGAAACCATCAGGGAGTTTAGAACCATTGTCTGTGCCTATGGGTAAATGGGAAGACATTGCTATGGATTTTGTCACTAAACTGCCCAGAATAAAAAAAGTGGTCACGACTTGATTTGGGTGGTCGTTGATCGATTCACTAAGAGTGCGCATTTCATAGCAGCCAACGATAAATGGTCTATGGAGAAGCTTGTGAAATCTTACGTGAAGGAAATTATAAGGCTTCACGGTGTTCCGCTAACGATTGTGTCGGATCGTGATAGTCGTTTCACCTCACGATTTTGGAAAATTCTACAAGAGGAATTGGGTACCAAGTTGTGTTTAAGTACAACTTACCATCCGCAGACTGATGGTCAGAGCGAACGAACAATACAAACACTTGAAGATATGCTTAGAGCGTTTACCCTAAAACTCCAAGGTAATTGGGATGAACATTTACCACCGGTAGAATTTTCATACAATAATAGTTTCCACTCGAGCATAAAGATGGCACCTTATCAAGCTTTGTATGGGTAGAAGTGTCGTACGCCGTTTTGTTGGCTTGAGGCTGGGGAAAAGTAGTTTATGGGACCGGAGATAGTCCATCAGACTACGGAAAAGTTGAAAATAATTAGGGAGAGAATGTTAGCAGCTCAGGATCGTCAAAAGAGTTATGCAGACAACAAGCGAAGACCGATGACTTTTGAAGTTGGAGATTCGGTTTTGCTTAAAGTCTCACCGTGGAAGGGACTTATAAGATTTGGTAAAAGGGGAAAATTAAGTCCAAGGTTTATTGGACCGTTTAAAGTTCTTCAAAGAATTGGGAACCACGCTTACAAGCTCGAACTACCAGAAGAACTGAATGGAATTCATAACACTTTCCATGTGTGTTATTTGAGGAAGTTCACGGAAGAAGTTCCCGATATGATTCCACTTTCGGAGTTGAGAATCGATGAGAACAAAAGGTTGATTGAAGAACAAGAGGCAATCGTTGACCGAAAGACTAAGAAATTGCGACGTAAGATGGTTGAGTTAGTGCTTGTCCGATGGAAACACACGAATGGGCTGAAACTCACGTGGGAAACGGAGAGTGACATGATGAGTCGCTACCCGCAGTTGTTTGTCGATGTGTGATTCCGGGGACGGAATCATTCTAAGGTGGAGAGAATTGTAACGCTTGTGTTTCTGGGCTTGCCATTTTTAGCAATGTAATAGTCTAGGTTAACCTTTGTAACCCAAATTTTAAATAATAAGAATGTATTATTTGTGAATTATATGATTTATGTGTTTATTTTCTTAATTATTATAATTTAATGAACTAGAATAAAATAAGCGTCAAAATTTAAGTATGAGATATGCTCGATATCTTTGTATAAAGTTGTAGTGGCCGAAACGAGGTTTCCGAATATATATAGAACGCCCAAATCTGACTTCGTATGAGGAAGTTATGATTTTCTGAAGTTTCTACTTGGCAGTATGCAGCCCGAATACTCGATTTGAGATCGAGCGGTTTTTAGCCGAAACAATCTAAACGAGAATCTAAGATCTCGTTGTTAGTAGCGAAACGATGAAAAGTTAGGCAAAAACGGACGTCGGACGAAGAAGTTATGAATTTATAACGAAGTTTTCTGTCCCAGCCTACTAAAAATAAATAATAAAAATAAATTCAAAATTAGTCGACGGAGTCCAAACGAAAGTTGTAGAGCGTAGTCTCACCTACGCGTGGATATATAGAACCTCGAAAACGGAGTTCGTATGAGGGAGCTATGAATTTTCAAAGTTTATTAAATATTTAATAATTAAATTTAATTCCAAATCTTGGAATTATCCGGAGAGGAGTCACCGGACTCATCCGAAGTACGCCCAGCATACTGGTATACGCCCAGTGTACCACTCGAGTGCTCCGAGTTCGTAAGCGATGACGTAAAGGAGCCGATGACGCAGGTGATGACGGCTTCCGAGGCATTACGCCCTGCGTACCCCGAAGTTACGCCCAGCGTAACCCCGAGGATCAGCCCTATAAAAGGGGATGCGAAGCGAGCTTCTTTTCTTTTACAATTTCCATCATGTTCTCTCTAGTTTTTCCTTGTTTTGCGTGCCGTTTATACCCCGAAGCCCCGGTAATATTCCCGAGCCCCGAAGCAAGATCCGAAGCCCCGAGAATCCCGAAGAGCGTTATTCCCGAGCCGAAGCTCTGCCCGCGAGGAGCCCGGTTTTTGTGAAGATCTTCCAGATCTACGGAGAAACACTACTTCTGCAAGCCGTAGTGCTACCCGATCATCTTCAGATTAAGTGAGTGTGTAGTCATTTTCTTCCAACGCAATATTATGAAGTATTTTATATAAAATACGTGCTACGTGTATATAATTTGTTGTTATATGTGTGAATGTATATTCACTTTCTTCTATCTCATAGATCTGATTTATTCTCTATGAAATACTTGTTATGTGTGTGTGCCTCATCTGTTATGTGGAATATGTATTGATTAAAGCATGCTATACATGTTTTTAAACTATGTAAAAAAATGTATATATTTATCTACTAATATGTTGGGTAGAACATGGGTACATAGTTGGTGTGTAACAAACAGATGAGAGGCCTCGGTGTTGTTGGTGTTATTCTAGTCATTCAGCAGAGTATGGATGACGACCACAGACTATTCTAGACTGTCATGTGGGACATTAGCAGGCTCATAACCTGTAGGTGTTGTGAACGATGTGTTCACCAGTGTACTCTATCCCCCTCATGGTTGCCATTAGGATATTTATTGCTAAGGAAGCCCCTTTGCCGTAATGTCCGTCCCGATGAAAAATCCCATATTAGGTCCCTTATAATAGATGTTGTTTTAGGGACGTAAAGTGAGGATAACGGGAATGGGTAATCGGGTTATTGTTGATTGTTGAATTAAATATAAATATTTATTGTGGGTTGAAAACCCTATATGCTCACTAGGCTCCCAAGCCTGACCCACTCAGTTTTATTCGTATTACAGGAAGTGGCGCAAGGGCATAAGATGGATGAATCATCGAGTTGTTTTGGTTACATGTCTGTATATGTATATATTTGTTGAATGACTTGTAATGTTATCGTTTATGCTTTTGGTTTGTTTATCGGAACATGACATCCCGAATATTGTTATATAATGAAAAACGCATCTCTTGATGAAATGCTTTGATAAACTTTATTTTATCATATTTTGTTTTGGGAACAAATTCCGCAACTCTTTTAAATCAAAAGGATTTACTCTGAAATTATTTAAAAGCATAAATAAAAACGGTCTTTTATGGCCGAGATTTTGGGGATGTCACATTCAACTATCTTCTAGACTTTAAGGTGAGTTTTCCTCACTGTACTTGTGGGTCGAAAGCACCAATGCAGGCCCACCAGGTCATGTTACGTATCCTTGTGTATATAATGTTGCTATGCTATAGTGATCTATTAGATTCGTAGATTTATATGATTTCCTGTACTTGTTGGTTATTTATTATTATTTTCATATGTTGACATATTATTGTTTGGTTGATGGTTCATGCTTTGTGTTGAAGCCCAAGATACATGGGCGGTCCAGTTGATATTGTAGGCCCAATGGAGAAATCCATCTTATGTTCTAGGCTTGGGAGCGGCCTATCACACCCCAAAACCAGAACGGCGGAAACGATCGGAGGCGGAGGACGTCATGTACAGTATCATAACAATGCAAAGTAGTAAATAACCAACAACTTCATCCATTGCATTAATAGTATAATTTCATACAAGTGTGTTCTTTAATAGTAGTAAGACACCAAAAATGAATAATCAAATAAAATACGAGTCTTGAACGTGCTCCATCTTCTCAAAACCTGGTCATCGGTACCTGTCTACTGGTGACCTGAGAATACAAGTTATTTTGAAAGCGTAGATCAGCGTTTAAGCTGGTAAGTTCATAAGTATTTAGTGTCAATGTTTGTATACGTTTACTGAAAATGTTTGTAAATGTTCAATGTAAAATTGTAAATGTTTGTATATGTTTGAAAACTCCTAGAAAATCCTATATTTTCTACTAGTACAAAAAGTAGTCTTCTACCAAGACCCGACTGTTTTGTATGTTTGTTTCTCTGTAAAAGTGGATGTTTTTCCCAAATATGACTATCATTACCCAAATATAGTTTTATATTACCCTTTATGTGAGAAGATCACAATTTGAATATAATGGGAAAATATATATATGTACTGCAATATTATTTGTATTAACTACTGAAGTAGTAACTACCTTAAAACCAATGGTTTAATTTTGGCAAAATGTGATGAGGTTGTTACCATACTAACCGACTAAAACACGACGATGAAAGACGTCGGAAGAAATGACATTTGGCACTCGTAGACTTGCATGTCCCACTGTAGCGAACAACAAGGTGTAGGATAGTCAAAACAGTATAGATCCATACACAAACTCACGCTCTCCCTCCAGGAGACTTTGGTTACAAAACGTGACACAATGAAATGATCGTTGTGTCATGAAGTAGTATCTCACATTATGTTGTCTCTGAATCTTGTTATAGTATACTTGTTATAGTAATAGTATTCTATGTATAGTATTTTCTGTATAGTATTCTCTGTTATTGTATTCTCTGTTATAGTATTCTCTGTTATAGTATTCTCTGTATAGTATTCTCTGTTATAGTATTCTCTGTCTAGTATTTGTATATGATAGTATTCTCCTAAACTATAACTATTATAGTTTACTAGTAATTTCTGTAGTTTGAATGAATGAAGGTATGCCTTTGCTACCCAAAGGTGTTGAACTGATTGATAGTACTTTTATATCTATATATGTATACATAATATATAACTGATATTTAAAAAACATTCAGAAAAATAACCGATACTCTCAGGCCACATCCAAACAAGGAAAAGGAAATAAAGCGAGTTATTAGTCCTAAGTCCTTTAAACATTACTTATATAACTATACATATATAGACACACATTTGACAATATATAAGTTTAAAAAAGAAGTTTTGTAAAACATTTGAAGAGTTTAATAATAAATAATGATGACTTGATGTCAATTTCTAAAACGATTTAAAAGCAGTTTGGTTGACAAGACATTTTAAAGTATAAGAAATCCTTTGTTTGAAACACAGTTATAAATCCTATGTGATTGATTATATAACTGATATGTTTTCTAGTTGTATTCCCCCCCCCCAATAAAATCATTTAAAATCATTTAAAAGATATGTTAAGGGGGTATGAACTCACCTATAGTGAGTGATGGGAATGTAAGATCGGTAAAGGATGCTAAGTGTCAAGTGAAGACTGGAGCACACACGGATCCTATTTTGCATATAATGACACACATATATCCATCTAATTAGTGTTTATAACAACTAATCATGAAATGGAACAACCTTAGGGACTAAGAAACACTTGTAATGAAGTGTTAAACCACATACGGTTGCATATAAGGGATGTAGGGCCTCACATAGGAGTTTACGGCCCCAATGGCATTACCCACATGAGTTTACGGCCCATGGGTTTACGGCCCAATGATTTTACGGCCGTAAACTCATGGTAATTTGTACCAAAGTGTGTGTTAAGGTCTAGTTCATTAACTTAGCTCCTAGAAGAGTTTAGGGTCGAGATGGTGCCATTTTAAGGGTTTACGGCCAAGGGATATGTTCTTGGCCGTAAACTCCTTTTGTTCATGCCTAATGGATGTTTTCTAAGTGTTATTCATGTGCTTCTAGCATACAACAAGTTAAGGGAGGAGCACTTATGATATAGAAGATTGAAAGGGTGATTAAGGTCCAAGAACACTAGTATGTATTCGTGGTGTTCTTGGTGAAATGAAGAACACTTGAAGATCTATAAAAATGAAGTGATTTCATGGATGAAATCAATGATCCATACTAGATAAAGTATTGTATCAACAAATCAAATGGAAGGAATACTTACAATATTGAAGATCTAGATGGAAATCGGATGATAGTTTGGGAGAGAAGTTGAGTTCTAGAGTTGAAAGTGATAAAAGTGTTGAAAAATGGCCAAGAGTCTAATATATAGCCATGAGTTTATGGGCCACATGAGTTTACGGTCGTAAACGCATGTTGGGGTGGCCGTAAACTCCAAATGATGGAGTTAGAACTCTATTAGTACACTAGTGGCTCAAGCAGATACTTCCTAACACCCGATTCTTGAATGTACTATGCTTAGCACACTCAAACAGACTCTAAACAGTACTAAAAGATAGCAGAAACAAGTCTGACTTTGATTGTATTGAATGGTTGTACAAGATAGATATTTCGGGTTGTCACATCATATCCCCTTTAGAGAGAATTTCGTCCCGAAATTAGAGTTTAAGCAACTAAGTAGTTACAAATAACTAAGTAAACATATGAGGATATTTCAGTTTCATCTGATCTGCGTGCTCCCAAGTGAATTTAGGTCCTCGCTTGGAATTCTAGCGAACCTTTCACTATCGGGATACGACTTTGCTTCTTTTGTTTGACTTCACTGGGGTGATAACTCTTCCTGGTCGAATGTGTGTTAAATGTTTTTGTGGTCTGTGAATATAGTAATCTTTGTACCATACAGGTAGTGTCTCCAGATCTTCAAAGCAAATACCACTGCTCCTAACTCTAGATTGTGTGTTGTATAGTTCACTTCGTATGTCTTAAGCTGACAGGAGGCATAGGCAATGACCTTTCCTCTTTGCATAAGGACACAACCAAGCCCTTGGTTGGATGCATCGCATTACACAACGGAATCTTCTATCCCTTCTAGGAGCACTACTAGAAAAACAGCCTTTTACGACGCTCATTGCGCGTCGTAAAGGGCTCAGACGACGCACAAATGCGCGTCAAGGAAGGCCCTGTCATAAAGAGAGACGATGCGCTTTTGCGCGTTGTCTATAGACGACGCGCATTTACGACGCTCATTTACGACGCGCAATTACGACGTGCGTTTACGACACACAATGCGTATCAAGAAAGGCCCTGTCATAAAGGAAGACGACACGTATTCGCGTGTCGTAACCTTACGACGTGTGTGTTAATGACACGCAACGCGTATCAAGAAAGCCCCTGCCAAGAAAGGCCATGTCATAAATGAAGATGACACACATTTTTGCGTATCATAATTTTAAATTTTTAAAAAAAAATTTATTTATAGATTTATTAATTTTCAAATTAAATTTGTATTTAATGTCTCATAATAGAAAATAAAATATCATATACAAAAAATATAATCCATTGCATAAAATTTAATGTCATACAAATAATCGTTCCATGGAAAGATAAAACAAACCAATAGTTGTAGCAAAAATTTACAAACTAATTAGATACAAGAAATATAAAAAAATATACCCTCAAATGCTTTTCAAAGTCTAATCTCCACGTCAGCTCTTCGACTCACTTCTCTAGTTTGTCCTTAGGTTCTCTAAGGGCTCCAACATCTCTTGCAGTTTCAAAGGCACAAAGAAGCTATGGACTTGCTTTATTAAAGTCTTTCTTCAGCTGCAAAACCCTCCATCATATATATATATAGAGTCTCCTTCCAATGCTTCCTTGGCTACAATAGTTGTCTGAACATCTAAGATTTATAATTTTTTTTTAACATTTTACAAAATTATATTATATATAATAAGCTTCTCAACAACTGCAAAACAAAAGAAAAGAAGGTTAATTGGTTAAAGGTAAAACAAAGAAGAAGTTATTCAACATCTATAAATAATTAAACACAAATAATAATTTTACTTGAATCATAAGTTAAAAATTATAAAATAGACTTGACCTCTGGGCTGTGGAGAGGAAACATTAGCATTAATTTTTTATCATCTTTTAGCTTAGTAAGCTTATTTACACTTTAATGAATAGATTGAAAATGAATTCGTTGCTTTCTTTCATATTGATCAAAAACTACCTCAATAGATCTGGAATTAAATTACCTTGCAATAGAGGAAGTTGACTAATGCCTTCTTTCATATTCATTAGCAAAAATAAACTTCCATCATGATAGAACTAGGGGATACCAACAATTTGAAAAAGAATATGATCATAAGATGTAAAAAAAACCATCAAAATAAATGGTCATCAAGATACCCGGATCATGATATTTAGCACCCAACAAACCTACATTGACAGAATAGGCAGTTGGAAACAATCCAGGATGGACAAGGCTTAATTCATGTAGGAGCTTTCTTAGACCTATCAGCAACATAACAAGACATAATATTCTTATTATCAACAAATGATAGAATACCAATGATGTCGGCTAGAAAAGAAAATGATTCTAAAATTGATAGAAAAACCAGCACAATGATCACAAGGACTGGACCATGGTGTTTGGAACACAACAGCAAACCTACATACACAAAACATAATTTTAGTATTTATAGAACCTATTAAGGATAGCATTCATTGTAAGAACTAGAAAAGGATGAAAAGTTTCTAGGAAATCATATGGACTTACAGAGCTGCAAGGGTCATCCATGTGCTGTTCTTTCTGCAAATTACACCACACATTTCCGAATTAAATAAAACTTCATCTTTTCAGAAAGTTTCATGTGAAATTGGCATGAGGCTTTTACCTTTTGCCATGAAATGATCACTGAATTAAGGATTTGCAAAAGAAGTCACACAGGGAAAAAGGTCCAATCCAGACCTAACAGCAAGAAAACAAGACAAAAAAGTTTTCATCATGACTCAAACTGATCCAAGATGTCAAGATATAGACAAGAAAAAAAAGCAATTATGCAACTAAAAGCCTCATAGATGATGATTAAGCCTTGCAAACTAGCCTGGACAATGAGGCGATTATACACCAATGAAACGCCATAGCACTAATCAACAGGATTTCCATCACAGAATAACACATAAAGCTGAAACACGGATTGTAATTTTCACTTCACAAAAGCTTTACCGAGGGTATCCTCTTCACAAATTTTTTTACAAAAGCAAGATTACACGAAGGGATTCACAGAAGAGACCTAGTTGGAAACAAACCAGAACGAACAAGGTCTATTCACATTAGAGCTTTTTTAGACCTATCAGCAAGAGAACAAGATAAAGATTCTTATTATCAACAAAGGATGGATTGACAATAATCTTAACTAGAATAGAAATGATCTTAAAAATTATAGCAAAACCAGAAAATGATCACAAGGAACTAGACCATGGTGTTTGGCACATAACAATAAACCTACACACATAAGACATGATTTTAGTATTTCTGGAACCCATAAGGAAACTAGAATGTTTAGATAGAATGTTTAGCATGTATGAATAGAGGTGTAACAAACTGTGACCTGAACTACACGAAGCAATCAAATCATTACATTAAGATCTTCTTGGTCAACTAGAGGAGCTCCATCAGTTTCAACAGGCTTACTTCCACTTAACCTACAAGTAATGATCCCACCACTTCTATCCATGTTGGATCCAGCTCCTTCCCCTCTTCTAGAAGACTCATCCCTCCTACTTCTTGGGAACATACCAAATAGTGTCCGATATAACGACGTGCAAACCTCTCTCGCAACATATTTGCCTTCGCAACAAGAGCAGGTGTTAGATTAGCAAGAACTGCATCAGATGATGTTAAAAGAACCTAAACATATAAACAAATATCAACCAATCAAATAGATGATTAAAAAGAAACTAAAAGTACAAACATGCCTCTTCCCTTAGTTCTGAAGGGAATGTGGCTATTATGGATACAATATCTATCTCCACGGGTTGACATTCCAATTCTTGGGCTCGGTGAGCCCCTTGTGCTTGTTGCTGTGCCAAAACTTCTGCCCGAATGTCTGGAGGAAGTGATGTAAGGAACTCAGGGTCTATGTCTCCATCATTTTGTGGTTCGATGGTTGCAGGTGGCTGTGGTGCCACCAGTCCCTGTCGGCCTGAAAGAACCTCATCACGTAACTCTTCGGGAAGTGCATCCAGAAATGCAGGGTCGATTGGTGCAGAACCAGCAGCATCACGTTGTGCATCCTCCACTTTGGTCTGTTTCTTGACTAACCAGGTGATTCTTGGGACTCATTTTTCGTCTGCTGACCCTCCTCCACTTTGTCTTGATCAGAGGGCTTCTCAGGAGTTGGACGCCTCAAATGAGAAACCAACAAATCTTCAAGGCCTACAGGGATGCTGGATGCGTTAGACCCACCAATTTGTTGGTCATCATTCCACATTCTAAGACAGTGTCTATGCTGTCCATGGCGGGCGTTCCTCAAAGACCTGAAAATCGAATCTAACCGTGACGAGGATGACTCTAAATTTCTTTCAGTGTGCCCATCACAACCATTATCTACAAACACAAAAAACCAAAAACCAACTTAGTTAGTAGACAATACCTTATTTCTTGTCAGTATCTCTTCAGCATCATCATTCCCTACACATAGATGATTGTTTTTTATAACAATGTTCTTGATATGAAATGAGGCATGAGTTGCAAGAGTTTACCAATTCCCAAGTTATCTTCAGCTCCAGTAAAACAAGATTAGGCTACATAAAGAAAATGTTCTATTAGATTATCATACGAACAAGAAGATGCAACTATCAAAAATCAAGGACATACATGAATATGTGTTGCCCTGAACAAGCTCTATAAGCCATTTTAATGCTCTGCTATCACTGAAGAAGTGTCATCCTATATAGGGAACCATAGCCAGATATTTATGTACCTAAAGAACATAAAGAGTTTATCTATTTGAATTTTGGATAAAAGATTGAAGCACAAACACAAACAGACACTGTTTACGTCTCCTAATTAAAAATAAAGTATTGGAAGAGCTTCCATAGTAGCCACTAAACCAAATCATAGAAATAAAAATGAACTTCATAAATTTTTGACACTTGATCAAACTGGGATACATGAAATGCATTCAGTGTTGCTTTGCATTACCTCTAAGAGGGAAAGAAGAAACTTTTAGGTCCTTAATGGTATTCAATTTCTCAAGAGCTTCAAGAAAATTGCCTCTATGAATAGAAAAAAGCAGTAGATTAAATGGATGACTTAAATTTAAACACTTCTACTCAGATAATTGAAGTAACACTCCCACTGTGAAAAGGAGTATGGATTAAGAAAGGAAAAAATTAACTCTCAGACAAAAGGGTCGACATCGCAAGAAGAACCAATCCTTTGGAATTACCATCATGCTGATTGGATTCGCACTGTTCTAGCACCAACAAACCTCGCCCATGGCTAAATTTTCTTAAACAGAAAAAGTAGTTATTTACAAATAATAAAACTGTTGAAAAGATTTTTTCATTATTTTATTTATTTATTTAATTGTCAAGGTTTGTTTCATTGCAGCCAATTTTGTTTTGAGCAAGGATATGCATGGGACTGATGAGTATTTTGATTAGGTGACTTTGTTTTTACATTTTAAAAATATAATCTTTGGCCCGGTGATAAAGCCTTGAACTTTATCATATGATTTTGGTTCTAAGTTTAAAAAAAATACAATTTTACCTTCAAAACAGATAAATTTGCAGAAATTTGATCCAAAGACTTGTTATTTTGTTCAAGAAGCATCCCTATATCACTACCAATAACTGTAACCAACAGCTAAACTTGTTAAGAATGAAAATCCAAAATCCAAAAGTAGCATCAAAGACATATAATCTGGGTTAAAGTTGAAGAAACAAATTTAAATTTTTTAAAAATTTTATTATGTTTTATTTTAAGTTTTCATTTTCTTAATTAAATTAAAATAGAAGATAGAAAATAAATTAGAAAGGTAAGAAAGTTTGTCACTTTAAGTTGTTCATATCCAAAACTTTCAATCTTTCATACAACATACAAGAATGTGAAGAATTGATGGCCAAGGGCATAACGGAAATAGGGCGAGGATTTGATCTTCCTGGGAGAAGATTAGGAGGTATTCTCATCAACAACAAACTCCATCATCACTCTGCTAGAAAGCCTTATCAACTGCACAAAATAGAGCTCAGATGGGGACACTGTTGCCTTCTGGAACTGAAAAGTCCACTCTTTCCCCTTTATGTCCTGAATTCTTATTTGTAAACCTTCTGATTGATTAATAGGAGAGAAATACACCAGCACAAATATAAAATATTTCAGTCATAAAATTAGACCATGGAACAAGATAGAAAAAAGAAAAACCAACCACCTAATTCTACCTGCATCACTCGCACTCAGAACCTTCTCAAATAATAGAGTAATAGTGCAATTGGAATCCAAGCTAGAAGATATAGTTAAGAAAAAAACAACTTGTTTTCTTTCACATATATGATATTATAATGGTTGAAGATGAGAAATGAGTATAAAAAAAATAAGGATACTCCCCAGATATTTGTAACAGTTCTTGATCAATTATCTTTGGCCAGTACCTCAATAGTAACTGATTCTGACCTCTACCTTCAGCAGGTGGTCTAGCAACTCTTTTTTCCAAAATTGCCCCTTTGTTTAGTAGTGGTGGTCAATGCATTATTACCAAGAGAATAACTTAAAGATGGTTGAAGAGGGATTGCTTCATATAATGCTTTCAGACCTAAATCTCTTATGCTATTATTATGATGATCTGGTTCACTTTATATATTTTAAATAATGTTAGTGAATTTTTTTTATTAAAAAAGAGTTAAAACAGAATTAAAACTCAAATAATCTTATAAAAAAGAATATACATATTCTTCCATGGCATCTTCATGATGCATCATCTCCTGTCAAGCTGGTTAGCGAAAACTCCCTCCCAAAAGAATTAATAAAATTAGGATTATATTAAATTTTGTTTTCAATTAACACATGCATACCTTTCCAATTAACACATCAACAGGGAGTTTTGCTAAATGATACCCAAGAGGTATCAATTCTTCATCACCTTCAACAGCACCAACCTCATGTAATAATGAAATTGCTGAAGTAGTGGCTTCTTCTGTTGGAGGTTCAAGAGCCTAAGACCATGATTAACCACAAGATACATATTATTATTTAAGGGGGGAAATGAATATCAACGAGATGCTTGATTATGGGTAAACGACCATTTTACCCTTTTGTATAAAAATAATGGTAAATAGCAAATGACTATTTATTTAAGAATTGCTATAACTCAGTTTATTTTCAAAAATAACTATCAACTATTTTATTTATTTGTTGAGATTTATGTAATTCAAAGTCGAATATTTTATAAAGACATTCAGATTTTTAAACATGATTATCAAGAAAAAAAAAGATTCACCAATCTTATTAGTTAAATTGGTTCAAATTGGAAGAAGCGTACTTAATCAATAACTCCTAATACTACATATATGAACTTACCTTTTGTAAGAATGGCATAATTGGACCAAGAGACAGTAATAAATGGGAAGAAATACTCACCTGGTCATCAGAAGAAGGTTGTATGTGGTTGCTTCAACGGAGGAAGAAAACAAGTCGAACTGATTGATGAGTCGTTGACTATAGATGGGAAGTGGAAGCGGACCAAAACAACTAAATAAGGTATTCGACCAAAATAGGGTCGGGACGCAGTCTCCGAGACGGTAACGCTGATGAGTCGCAATCACCAGTGAAGTGAGGCGAGCTTGATGAGGTCACCGACCGGTGGGATGAAGTGTTGCAGTCGTACTCTAGCTCGATCGTCTGGAGAATGTTGACGTGAAAAAACCCTAGTTATCGTGTGGGGGGCTTTAGGGTTGTTTTGGGTTGCTAAGGGTTTGGTTAGAGGTATCAGTAGAGGGAACAAGGGATACCGATAGATGATCGATCGAAAAGGGGTTTTAAAAATGGACAAAATGTTTCTTACCAATTAACAAGCCCTAAATGATTCTTAACAATTATATTGTCGGAAAGTAGGGTAGATGGGAAGAGGAGTGGATGAGGAACACTATATCTCCGGTTGTGAGCATGAGGAGTTGTAGAACCCTAATAGCTAGCTCTGCAACGTTTGTCTTTGGGAGCATGTACAAAAGCCCTAGTTGCTGGTTTCCATTTTGTGATTTTCAGGAATGAACGGAATTTTTAAGAAAAAAAAGTATAGAACAATTATATGAGTTGTTGAGGTTTATAGTAGAGATGGTATCGTGATTAGGGTTTGTAGAAAGAAGGGAAGAAGAGAACGAAGGGAGATCTTGAAGCGGGGTATTTAAAAATTTTAGAATTTTAAGAGGATTTCCTCAAGAACGCGCTTTTTGAGTAAAAAACATAAAGCGACATTCACAGAGGATGCCCATTTTAGATAAAGTTCCCTCCGTGTTTTTAAGTTTTTTTACATGAGACACTAATTTAAGGGCACGCAATAATGCGTGACCTAAATCCTTAAATTTTTTGAAGAGACGACACTTTTATAATATCACTCTCTTTTGCGTAACATAAATCAATGAGTGTCGTGGTTTGCGCGTCGTAAAAGGGTCTTTTTCGTGTAGTGGAGGGATAATATCGGTGCGGTGCACAAGGCTTGTTTCAGTGTTTGGAACGCCTTCTCTTGTTTCTCTTCCCAGTCAAAGGCCACTCCTTTCTGGGTCAGTGTAGTAAGCGGGTTACCGATGTTAGAGAAGTTTTGTATGAACCTGCGATTGTAGCCAGTGAGACCTAGAAATTGACACATTTTTGTAGGTATCTTTGGTGCTGACCAGTTCTCAATAGCCTTGATTTTGGAAGGGTCCACATGAATTCCCTTCTTGCTAAAAACTTGGCCCAAGAATTCGACTCGTCGAATCCAAAACTCGCACTTAGATAACTTCGCATAGAAATTCTCTGATCGTAATGTTTCTAAGACTTTTCGTAGGTGTTGACTATGCTCCTCCTTACTATGAGAGTAGATAAGTATGTCATCGATGAAGAAAATGAAGAACTGATCCAAGTAAGGATGGCACACCCTATTCATTAGATCCATGAATACAACTGGTGCGTTCGTTAATCCGGACGACATCACTACAAACTCGTAGTGTCCATAACGAGTTCGGAAGGCTGTCTTGGGTACATCCTCCTCTAGCACTCATAACTGGCGATTTGGCTACTGCGGTAGCCCCTGGAATTAAGTTGATTTGGAACTCGACTTGACGCAATGGTGGTAATCCATGTAGTTCTTCTGTAAAGATGTCGGTAAAGTCGTGTACTTTTGGAATGTTCTGAATGTCTTTCACTTATTGGCTCGCATCAACGATGTGTGCAAGGAATGTGTGTTATTACTTTTGTAAGCGCTTCTAAGCTTGAATACACGAAATGATGCGAAATTTCATACTTGATTTATCGCCGTAGATAACTAGAGTTTAGTTTTTAGGGAGGTTAAGACGAACTGCTTTCTCAAAGCACATAATGTCGGCTCGATGTAGACTCAACCAATTCATATCGATTATGAAGTCAAAACCTTGTGGTGGATTAGATGTCGTGAAGATCTAAAAGAAAGTATGATTACTATGAATTAAGGAAAAGGATAGGTACTTCTGTTCCATCTGCATCTCTTGTCCCGATCGGTGGGAAGGTCACTTGTTTGGCTTCTAAGTTTATTCGCATGGCAACACGATCACTCGTAGTCTTGAGCAGTCTCCGTCCTGAAGTTCATATTAGAACTCATATTTGGTTCATCAATCATAGCCTCCTGTATACAAGTCGTATATAATTAAGATTGAAAAGGCATTTGAATAAATGATCCTTCCCTAAGCTCACATCCAAACAAGGAAAAGAAGTTAAAGCGGAATCATCAATTCTAAGCTTGTAGAACCTTGATTATGTACCACCCTTGCGTATACATTCATAAGCGATAGATTAACCATATGGGTCTTCGGATTGAACTTGACGTACTTTACGAGTGGTATTCTGAGGAGGTTTGCTGAGGTTACTTCGGGAAGGATACGAAACATAAGGCACTCTACGCATGAGTACTTCGGAGTTCTGGAACGACGGCTTCGCTAGAAAGTCGATTTCGGGGAAAAGAATTTTCTCACGAAACTAGCACTGGGAGGATCGAATTGACTCAAGTCAAATTATAATGTCGGACTACTCGAAATAACTGGAGTTAGACTAGTTCAGAAACGTGTTACAAAAACACAACGGTGCAACTTATGTCAGAGTTTCACTACTTTAGTTTTATCTATGAAACTACTGCTGCGAACAAGGTATACTACAAAAAGCAAGTGCAAGCAGCACAAGAATCCCTTGAACTGATGGGATCTCGCAGAATGATATGAATCGAGTTGAACTAGTTTTTAATAGTTTATAACTCTAACTTTATCGCTACGGAATGTACCAGTATTTCAACGTGGGTCCAAAGTAGTCTCTCCTGCGGTTGTGATCCTTAGTATCTTCCCGTCTGCGCCAGAGTTCTTTGTTATTGGACAATCCTTCTTAAGATGTCCTATCTCACCGCATATATGACATATCTGGCTTGCACCAGCGTCGGTGGTGGAAGTGATGTGCAGGGTCGAAGTTATGTGGACACGAGCGCTTTAGTTGTTCCTCCTTTTTGGACAATTCCTTTTCTAGTGTTCGGTTTCACCACAACCATAGCAAGTCGGGCTGACTCCGATGCTAGTGATTTGGAAGATGGTTCGTGCTGGCGTTCTACGGACACGAGTAGTGTGCCCCATTCTGTTGCAATTGTTGCATTGCAATTCACAAAAAACTTTATTATGATGAAATTTACACTTGTCACACTTCGTGAGTGTTCCCTCATATCGTTTGATCGGTGTTGAAGTGGCAGGGGTCGCCATTTGTTGTTGTGAATGGCAAGTCTTTGAGATCGCCTGCGCTCATTTTTGGCTTGAAGCTTTCGTTTCCTATACTCAGATTTGTGGCCTTGGGGGTTTGTGACTAGTATCATTAGTTGATTTCCAGGGTTGTTACAACAATTTGAACTGTCAATACCGTTTCCATATTTGTTTGCCTTACCAGCGTTGAATTGTGTTAGGACATCTGTCACGGCAGTTGTTACCGTGGCTTGGAAAGTAGCGACGTCTGTATGCAGGATCGGGGTTTCTTCGTTTGGCTGACGATTTTTGGATGACGGCATGAATCTATTATAAGATAAGAAAATGAGTTCGTGAGCAATTATGGTCAGCCCTAGATGTATTCTAATCATTCATGTAAATGTAACTTTTTCGTTTTGTTAAACTGTTCTCGATGATTTGACCTACATCCCTATGATGCAGTTCTGGTAAAGAGTAGAAGTAAGTTCATAGAATGGTCACAAGACGATTGTCATCCGAACTAGGCTATCATTGGTTGGTGGATAACATGATCCAACTTTCGACAAGAATTGGAAGTGATCCTTGAGCTAAATTACCATAGTTTAATAATTTGATGAGAGCGAGATTTAGATAGAATTCTAACGATAGTAGAATGAAAGTATTTGGACTAGGGTTGTCACAGGGATTAGTAAACTATTAATATCATTGATATTTAAGATGTAATAAGTTCGGGAAAATTTGACCTTGGAGTAGGACTTATGTCATATCCGAAGTAGAAAATTTTTCTCTAAACAAAGCCCTAACGAAAAAGTACTTACAGTATAGGGATAGTTACATAGTAAAGTGCTACTTGGAGCACAGATAGGAAGACTATTCCTTAAACCAAAGAAGGAAAGGTAGAGCATCTCCTACTGGTGACGGGTATCCCTCAGATGAACCCTTAGTTTAGCCAGATGACGCTCCACATCAAGTACGTGTATTTTGTACACACTCTGGCGTACTCGGAGCTTTATGACTTCGACTCGAGTTTCAACTAGTGATTGCAGCAGAGTTTCATTGTCTTTCCTAGGAGTAAGTTCAAGATTGCGAATCTATCCGCATTGGAATTTGTGTTTGCCTCGAGTTCTATGGTTTATTGTATTGTTGCTACATTTAATTCAACATTTCGAGCCACTCTGTGAACTAGGATGGGAAGAATCTTGTCTATGGATTCTCCTTCGCTCATGTTGTAGAAGTTTCGGTCTCCGTTGTATAGTAAGAGTTGGCCCTGCTCATGGCTCCACCTTAAAAAGCCGGACGAGGGTTAGGATTTTGGATTGGAGCCACTGGGGGTAGATTTTCAACTTCTGGCTTGGGATCAAGATCCTCTGGAAAGTCTTCTCTCAGATTATCATCTAAGGGGAGTTCAGGTTCTGGTTCTGGTTCTGCATTTAGCCCTCCTCCACTCTCTTGGCCGAGAAAGTAAGGGTCGCCGGGGAGGTGGAATCCAACCATTTATCTAGAAGAGAAATAAAGGTAAGGAATTTATTTAACAATTCTAAAATAAAGCGATAAACAAATAAAAAGTTTCAATAAGAGAAACTTACTGCTAATCCTAATAAGTTTGTTCTTTTAATGAATAGTGCCTAAAACACTCCTATAGTATTTTACTTTATGTTTTCTTCTCATGTTCTTCTGTATATGAAGATGTATATGTATAATTTGGTAAGTTTTAGGTTTGTTGCAACACCCCAATCGCTCCCGACACACGTTCACCGTATCTCAAATAAGTATAGTTGATCAGGCTATATTCATCCCAAATACGATTACATAACTGCCAAGGTTTGACTGTTGTGTCCAACAGTTAAACACTGTTGTTATGTTCCAATATGACACCGTTCTATAGTAAGTATGTAGGTATGTAATTATGTATAACTTTGGTTAAGTATTTTAGTAATTAAAAGTATAAACTCTTTGTCAGAGTATTTTAATCCCTTTGTGTTTATAGTTTGTATATCTTTTATGGGTTGATATACTCGATTCACTATAAACAATGCTATGATACTAATCTGTCACACCACAAAACCGGAACTGCGGAAACGTTCGGGGGCGGAGGACGTCCTGTACAGTATCATAACAATGCAAAGTAGTAAATAAGCAACAACATCATCCACTGCATTAATAGCATAATTTCATACAAGTGTTTTCTTTAATAGTAGTAACACACCAAAAATGAATAATCAAATAAAATATGAGTCTTGAATGTGCTCCATCTTCTCAAAACCTGGTCATCAGTACGTGTCTACTGGTGACCTGAGAATACAAGTTATTTTGAAAGCGTAGGTCAGCATTTAAGCTGGTGAGTACATAAGTATTTAGTGTCAATGTTTGTATAAGTTTACTAAAAATGTTTGTAAATGTTCAATGTAAATGTTTGTATATGTTTGAAAACTCGTAGAAAATCCTATATTTTCTACTAGTACAAAAAGTAGTCTTGTACCAAGACCCGACTGTTTTGTATGTTTGTTTCTCTGTAAAAGTGGACGCTTTTCCCAAATATAACTATCATTACCAAAATATAGTTTTATATTACCCTTTATGTCAGAAGATCACAATTTGAATATAATGGGAAAATGTATGTGTACTACAGTATTATTTGTATTAACTACTAAAGTAATAACTACCTTAAAACCAATGGTTTAATTTAGCTAAAATGTGATGAGGTTGTTACCATACAAACCGACTAAAACACGACGATGAAAGACTTCGGAAGAAATGACATTTGGCACCTGTAGACCTGCAAGTCCCACTGTATTGAACATCAAAGTGTAGGATAGTCAATCCAGTATAGATCTATATGCAAACTCACGCTCTCCCTCCAGGAGATTCTAATTACAAAACGTGACACAACGAAATGATCGGCTTGTCATGAAGTAGAATCTCACATTATGTTATCTCTGAATCTTGTTATAGTATACTTGTTATAGTAATAGTATTCTGTGTATAGTATTTTCTGTATAGTATTCTTTATTATAGTATTCTCTGTTATAGTATTCTATGTATAGTATTCTCTGTTATAGTATTCTCTTTCTAGTATTCTCTATTATAGTATTCTCTGTCTAGCATTTGTATATGATAGTATTCTCCTAAACTATACCTATTATAGTTTACTAGTAATTTCTATAGTTTGAATGAATGAAGGTATCCCTTTGCTACCCAAAGGTACCGAACTGATTTATAATACTTTTATATCTACATATGTATACATAATATATAACTGATATTTAAACGACATTCGGACAAATAACTGACACTCTAAGGCCACATCCAAACAAGGAAAAGGAAATAGAGCGAGTTATCAGTCCTAAGTCCTTTAAACATTACTTATATAACTATACATATATAGACATGCATTTGACAATATATAAGTTTAAAAAAGAAGTTTTGTAAAACATTTGAAGAGTTTAACAATAAACATTGATGACTTGATGTAATTTATAAAACGATTTAAAAGCAGTTTGGTTGACAAGACAGTTTAAACTATAAGAAATCCTTTGTTTGAAACATAGTTATAAATCATATGTGATTGATTATATAACTGATATGTTTTCTACTTGTATTCCCCCCCCCCCCCCCCATAAAAGCATTTAAAATCATTTAAAAGATAAGTTAAGGGGGTACGAACTCACCTGTAGTGAGTGAAGCGAATGTAAGATCGGTAAAGGATGCTAAGTGTCAAGTGAAGACTTGAGCACACATCGATCCTATTTAACAGATAGTCACAAATATATGCATCTAATTAGTGTTTATAACAACTAATCATGATATGGATCAACCTTAGGGAAAAGGGAACACTTGTAATGAAATGTTAAACCACATTGGGTTGCATATAAGGGATGTAGGGTCTCACATAGGAGTTTACGACTCCAATGGCATTACCCATATGAGTTTACAGCCCATGGATTTACGGCTCAATGAGTTTATGACCGTAAACTCATGGTAATTTGTACCAAAGTGTGTGTTAAGGTCTAATGGTCCTCCAAGAAGCGTTCTAGTTCATTAACTTAGCTCCTAGAAGAGTTTAGGGTCAAGATGGCACACTTTTAGGGGTTTACGGCCAAGGGAGATGTTCTTGGCCGCAAACTCCTTTTGTTCATGCCTAATGGATGTTTTCTAAGTGTGATTCATGTTCTTCTAGCATACAACAAGTTAAGGGAGGAGCACTTACGCTATAGAAGCTTGAAAGGTTGATTAAGGTCCAAGAACACTAGTGTGTGTTCTTGGTGTTCTTGGTGAAATGAAGAACACTTGAAGATCTATCAAAATAAAGTGATTTCATGGATGAAATCAATGATCCATACTAGATAAAGTATTGTATCAACAAATAAAATGGAAGGAATACTTACAATCTTGAAGACTAGATGGAAATCAGATGATAGTTTGAGAGAGAAGTTGCGTTCTAGAGTTGAAAATGATACAAGAGTTGAAAAATGGCCAAGACTCTAATATATAGCCATGCGTTTACGGCCGTAAACTCATGTTGGGGTGGCCGTAAACTCCAAATGATGGAGTTAAAACTTGATTAGTACACTTGTGACAGATACTTCCTAACACACGATTCTTGAATGTACTATGCTTAGAACACTCAAACAGACTCTAAAAAGTGCTAAAAGATAGCAGAAAAAAGTCTAACTTTGATTGAATTGAATGGTTGTACAAGATAGAAATTTCGGGTTGTCACACGGTCCAATTTATTTATGAAGGCTTAGGTGGTGGTCCGGCCGGTGTAGGCCTTGTATGCTTGCATTTTGTTTGTTTTATGTATGGGTATTTTATTGGGAAATCACTAAGCTTTGGCTTACAATTTGGTTTCATGTTTTAGGTAACTCAGATGATAGGGGCAAGGCGAAGGCGTGATCGTACACATCCTCATGTTGATATATGTTTTGAGAGACTTTTAGTACTCTGATTTTATGACTATGTTTTGGAAACAATTCTTTGTATGACTTACAGTTTTTGAAAATGGTTTTAAAGAGTGAAAATTTTTATCATGATTTTTGAGACGTTACAAAGGAACCCTTGTAACTTACAATTTTAGGAAGCGTTGAAGTAGTCTTTATATACCATCGTCGGTCAAAAAGTTTTTCAAAAAAAATGGCTAAGTTACAACTAATATATGTTGTAAATATAACTTTTATCAATATTTTTATTAAGATGACAAAATAAATAGAACTTTTATCAATGTTACTGGTATATTGATATGTGAATATTATTGTTATACTCACATTTGAATATTATTTGTATATTTACATGTGAATATTTCATGGTTTATTCACATGTGAATATTACATGTTATATTTATGAATATAAGTTATATTAAGTATTCACATATGAATATACCTCCATACGTGAATAAACTAGCAAAAAATAGGATGTAGTATTAACATGTGATTATATCATATAAATAAATAATGCATTCACGTGTGAATCAATATATCTTTTTTAATATGAGAGAATAAAATATGAAATGTTATGTATTATTCACATGTGAATACTATATAAAACTATATCGACGTCACTCTACGGAGCATTCCATCAAACACTTTATATATATACAAGTTAAGTTCAATAATTATGAAAACATGAAGAATTGAACACAAAAAGTACAAATCATATCAAAATCATTGACAACCCACTATATTTGAGATCAAAATTTATGAAAAAACTATCTGGAACATTTCATTAAACTGTTGTAATGAATAAAATTAAATGTTAATAACATTAACAAAACTTAAAGAAGTAAATAGAAAAAGTACAAATCAAATCAAATAAAACCAAAAGTGTTGATAAACAAGTATACTGAGATAAAAAAAAAGTATATTTAACATTTTTGTAACCATAATTTTGATATTTTCTTGAAATCAAAAGTTTAAAAGTGATGATATAAGTTGAAGGATTGATATAAACCCGACCTTGTGTTAACGATTGATGATGGAGATCTGATTATGTTGAAGTAGAATTGATCGTGATGCTAAAGATATGAAACATTGAAACAAAACTGAACAGAAATGATCTAGATCTGTTGATGTTGAACTATGCGATTTTTGATGTAGTGATTGATGAAGTTTGATTATGTTGAAGGTATGTGATTGTTGATAATTGATTGTTTTGAAGATATGATACAAAGTTAAAAACATGATTTTAGGAAGTCAAATTTTATATTATGATTTAATTAACAACCGTAATTACTTATTTTTCTTTGTTGATTTAATTAAGCTATTTATTTTTAGTCTACTTTTTACTTAAAAGAAATGATTGGCCTACATTTGTTCTTGCGTTCTAGATCTTATATTTCTTCTGCGTGAACTTTCCTATTTTGCCACACACAATTTTTCTGGTAAGTTTAGATTAAATTAATTTCACATGTCATTTATTGGTTTTTTCCATTTTATTGAATTTTATATAATATTTAAATTTTCTAAATTTATAATAAGTACATATCTTATTTATTAATGTAACTTTCCTTATAATTTTTTAATTTCTAAATTGAATCCAATTAGTTTAGTTATTTATTTATTTAAATTTCAAAAACAAATAAGTACTTCAATTTTAGTAATTAAATATTTTTTTCCTTACAAATTCAAATTTTCTAAATTTTTATATCTTCATATTTGTTATTTTTTTTAACAAACTCATGTAGTACATGCGTCTCACAATATATATATATATATATATATATATATATATATATATATATATATATAAATGTTGCGGAAATCGGCCTTGGCGGCCGGTTAATCGCTTGGTGGCCTTGAGCCAATGACGATTAGAGGTTGGCGGTCAAATTAATCGCTTCAGGTCAATATCAATCAACACCGGTTCTTGGCTCAAGAATGGATTGTTGTTTGTAGTGATCGTGATGTAGATGAAGTTGACCCACAATAATTATGGAATCGATTGATGAAGCTCTCGGGACTAACAATAATCAAGCACATTGTCAAAATTCAAGAATGAGAGAACTCTTTGATGAAGATTTCGAGTCCAAGAATGAGAAGTAAGTGTTTGACGAAGGTGAATATGAGTCCGATTGAGTTTACTTATTGGAAGAAGTTAGAGGAGATTAGAACAAGATGAACATTTAAGTATATGAAAATGTGTTTCTTTGGGATTATTAAAGTTATTATGGATTTGTACTAGGATGGTTTATAAGTTAAATGTTTAAACAATATATTATTATATACATATTATTTAGATATATTTTATAATAATTAAGGGTGTCTTGGTAATCCCTAATTAATCCCTGCCAACACCGATTAATCGTTTGGCCTCAATCGACCTCCCGCCGAGCGCTTTTTATAACGTTGATATATATATATATATATATATATATATATATATATATATATATATATATATATATATAGTTGAGTTATTGTGCGAACTAAAAACCATGAGAACTTGTGAACTTTGCGTCAGCAGTTGTAAACTATGTGTCAGCTGTTGCAAACTACACGGAAACTATTATATGGACTGCGGACGCAGATATACATGCAAGCATATATTGTGAATTAATAGGCATGTCACACCCCCAAACCGGAACGGCGGAAACGTTCAGGGGCAGAGGACGTCATGTATAATATCACAACAATTGTATAATAGTAATCAAAGCAACAACAATCATTATATTAATAACGTAAAGTTTACATTGTATTCGATTCATATGTGATTGAATCCAAAAGTAAATAGCAAAACAAAGACTTGAAGCAATTATGCTCATTCTTCTCGAAACCTGTGCGTGTACATGTTTACTAGTTTCCTGAGAATACAAGTCATTTTGAAAGTGTATCAACAATTAAGTTGGTGGGCTCATAAGTATTTTTATATGAAAGGGTATGTTCTTTGTTCCTTTAAAAATGTTAGTGTGGTCCTTCAGAAAATCCAATATTTTCTTTGTAAATGAAATGTAAGTAACGTGACCCTACAAGTTCCTTCTATGAGCACTTAGTGAATACAAGTTATATATTATCAGGAACGAGTGGACGGTCGAATGTGTGAATCTTCCCTAAGCCCACAACAAAACAAGGAACATGAAATGAGGCGGAAATCACACATTCCACAATCTATCGTGTCTTCATAATATATTACTCCAACGTATTCACTAAGTAATCATAAAATAAACAAAATAGTCCATTACTGAAAAGTAGTTTGTAATGTACTGGTTATGTAATGCCTTGTAATTGTGTTTCAATGTAACCCATTTGTATGTATATGCCTAGATAAATGTTCCTCCATAAATGTAAGTTTCTATGTTTAGAAAATAGTATGATGTACTTGTATGTATTTTGTAGTTTTGCTATTGAATAAAACTATGTAAAGTTATTTATGTATTCGTACACTAATCGTATTGTTAATATCAAATTGTGAGTTGTTATAACCATGCTAATGACCAGGATAGCTTGACACGACGTTATTTAGGCGTCGAAGTGTTATGACATTTTTCACCCCAGAACTTCCGTTCCAACTGTAACTAACAGTCAGGACACGGGATTGTCAGTCTCGTATAGATCTATACAAAAACTCATGTTCTCCCTCCAAGAGACTCTGGTTACAAAATAAGGGCTTTTGATGGCACTTAGATAAGTACTTGAAAGTAACACTCACAAAGTTATATCGACGGTTACATGTAGAATATAGAAAAGTCTTTTTGTAATGTTAAACAATTTGTATTATCCTTTTCATAGTTAAAACCTTAGTTTGAATGTTCCCTAAACTATACTTACTATAGTTTATATGAATGTTTTTTCAGTAACGAAAGCTTTTGTAATTTAACCAAATGTATAAACAGTAATAAAATAATTGAGTAAGATACCCTTTTTGCTCAATGTAATACAAAAGGGTTAAAGTTTTATATTAAATTCATTTCATACTTATATACATATTTAGCATATATAATTCAGACTAAAAAGCCAATCGGACAAGTGATTCTTCCTTAACTCCACAACCAGGAATAGGAGTTAAAGAAGAGACATTAGTACTAAGCTTGTTTAAGTCTCAATTATATATATATATATATATATATATATATATATATATTGGAGAAAACAAGAGATTGAAAAGGGTTTATAAAAATAGTTTGAAATCATTTGGATGCTAACACAAGTTTACTTGTGTTTTACTTGTATCCCCCCCCCCCCCCCCCCCTATAACATTGAAAAACATTAAAAACGTAGGAGTATGAACTCACATCAAGAATGTGTGTTTGTTTTGGTAATAAAGTGCTAGCGTATGATCTGCGAGTTAGAATACGTAAAAGTAGCCGTATCCTAATAATATTTATACACGATATCATATTTAAATTAATAACATATTAATTTAATGTGTTAAACAACACAAGATTACGTAAGAAATACTTACAGTAGATTCTTAGAGTAACTGAAAGTGTTATTGGTGTTCCTTGTGCGTTCTTGGTGTTTTTAAGGAGGTTTTGAGTGTTTTCGGTTAAGGATTTGAAAATGGTAAGGTGATTGACGTAAATCTTGAAGAATATATAACGATTTCAGTAAGGTCTTCAAAAGCTTCGGTTGATACTTGAAGAAAAAGGATGAACTCGATGATAGTTGAGAGAGAATGGGAAGGTTTTCGGCCAAAAAAATGGAGAAATTATTGTTGTTTTTAGCCTACCATATATTTATACTCATGAGTTTTCGGCTGAGAACACTACCCGAGAAGATAAGACTGCAGTCCGAAGGCGTTTACGGTCCGAAGAGGTTTGCGGCCGGAAAGGGTTTTCGGTGCGAGGAGTTTGGCCGATAGCGAGGGTTTGCTGCCTTGACCGAAAAGTCATTTTCGGTCTAAGGTAAGTGGCTTCCGAAACTTCTTAGGTTTCAAAGAAAAGGCATGTTTTGATTTCCTTAGCAATTATACATAATTATAAAATTATAAATATGATAAAATCAAACGGTTTCTAATATTTTGACCTTTCTTGACCTTCATTAACTTTTGTTCACCCGAAATAACGAGTTGTCACAAGGCATATGGATTGTGGATGAATACATACTTCCATATATCAACAGTTATATAGACTGCATACATTGAAAGAAATGCATGCATCAGTAGGCATATGTCACACCCCAAAACCGATAACGACGGAATACGTTTCGGGGTGGAGGACGTCATGTACAGTATCATCACAATTGTATAATAGTAAAAACAAGAAACATACAACCATTGCATTTACATAGTGAATTTAATTACAAGCGTGTTTTGTACAGTTCAACAAACACCAAAAGTAATACAAAAATAAGAGATGGATCTTATATGCTGCACCTTCTCCAAAATGCTGCACCTATACCTGTCTATCTTTGACCTGAGGATACAAGTTATTTTGAAAACGAGTATCAGCATAAAGCTGGTGAGTTCATGAGAGTTTAGTGTGAGTTTTTGTATAAAAAGGCATTTGAACCAATAGTACGAAAAATGTGCATTTTACATTCATAAGTAGTAGAGAACCTAGAAAATCCTATATTTTCCAGAAAATACATTGTAAGTGAAAATCTGTTAAAAAGTATGCATTCTTCATTTTTGAAAACAGTTTATTGTAAAAGTATATTAGCAAATCTCCGAATAGTAATGTGATAGGATAGGTTAAGCCTGTAATCAGTGATAGAGGTGCAAGCTTCCTTTAGTGATAGATACTTACTTACTTTGGGATGTAGTTTAGCATTTAGTGTAGTATTTTAGTGTGGTTATATTGTATTCCTTGTATATTACTGATAGTGAGGATAATAGAGGATCCCATGACCTTCCCAGTCATGCACAGTATAGTGAAGTAGTGGCATCCTTGGGCCTGTACGGCGCGGACTGAAACTAACAGCCGGGATGTAATAGCGTCTGCCCCGTATAGATCTATACATGTAGTGTCGTCTTCCTGTCGGAAAACTCCGGGCGTAGTGGGTAGCGAATAGAGTATCTTGTAGTGGGTTAGTGTGTTATCGCCTATTTAGTGCTTTCTTTTATGTTATAGTGTAGTAGTCTTTAGTATAGTTCATAGTGTGTTCTTTTGTCAGTGTACAGCCTCGTAATAGTGTGTATTATAGTGTATAGAGTAGTGGCTATAGCGAGTAGTAGCAGCATTAACTATACCTATTATAGTTAACTTAGTGTGTATGGTTCTTGTCACTAGTGATTTAGGCATCTAATGAAATGAAAAACACTCGTATCCCATACTAATATACATGATATATAACTAAGAAGTCAATGACAGTCGGACGGATAACAACTACCCTAAGCCCACAATCAAACAAGAACAGGAAATAAGGTGTGCTATCGGTCCTAAGTCCTTCAAGTCTTACTTATATAAATATATTAGTGTGGTTACATTTTATAAGAAAATTTATTTAATGAAAATCTTTTCCAAAGGAACACTTAAAAACTTGTTCATTTATCCAAAATAGTTTTGAAAACGTAAATTCATTTTATAAGGCATAGTGGTAAATCACATGTGATTTGAACTATGAATAGTGAATCAGTAGTGATTAATTCCTGTAACATGAATAATTTACTTGTATAAACTTCCATAAACATGTATAATTGACTTGTATCCCCCCCCCTAAAACATGTAAAACATTTGAAAGGTTCATTGAAGGGGTATGAACTCACCTGAAATCGCGTAAATTGGGTGAATCGGGTAAAATTGCCGGTTATGCGTTTTGTGACAAATAACGACTGGTGCACCTTTTAGGATCCTAGATTCATATGAAATATGTATTTACAATAAATTATACAATTTATGCTTTTCTTTAAAGTATTTGGGCATTCTAGCATTGTTTCGGGGTTTTAGGGCCTAGAAGGGGTTCCCGGGAGTGGTATAAGGCCAAGAGGGGTTTGCGGGGAAGTCCATGAGTTCACTCCCTTGGATTTTAAGGCCTAAAGGCTACTCCTTGGGAGTTTACGGCCGTAAGCCCCCTAGGCTTGGCCGTAAACTCATGTGGTCCTCTAAAATTGCAAGTTAAGGCCTTATTTCACCTCCCTAAATTCCTAGTAAGTGTCTTGGACTAATATGGAGGGTTTAAACCCTCATTTTATGGTATTTTGGGGAGTTTACGGTCCAGGCTTGTGCTTGGGCCGTAAACTCCATTTTGTTCTTCAAAATGGTATGTTAAATGGTCCAAAACACTCTCCTACATCTTAGATAAATTTATGAAGGCCTTAGGTGGAGTTTTAGGGGCATTTTGGAATATTTCTTAGGTGTTTACGGCCCAAGCTTAGGCTTGGCCGTAAACTCCTCTTTTTGTCTCCAAAAGGTGTGTTTTAATGGCCTTAAACATTTCCAAAGGTCATAGCAAATTTACCCCATGCCCTAGATGAGTTTTTGGGACATTTATCAAAGATTTTTTGGTGTTTACGGCCTAAGCATAAGCTTGGGCCGTAAACTCCTTTTTAGGCTTCAAACTCTTATGTTTTAATGTCCAAACTCCCCTAGGTAAATCCCTTAATTAGCACATAATCTTAAAGGAAGGAAAAATGAGGCTTTTGGCAAGATTTTAGGTGTTTACGGCCTAAGGGGCTTCCTAGGCCGTAAACTCCACTAAATCCCCTAACTTCTATGATTCTTGGCCTCTAAATGCTAGGGACTATGATTAGAACAAGATAGGGAAGAAACCCTTACGTTTTGGAAGCCCGGATTCACGGTTTGGAGTCGGTTTGGGTCTAGAGAGAGAGAGAGTGTATGAGTGGTAAAAGGGATAAAATGTGGTGTTTATTTGTTTATATATGTCCCAGGTATTGTACCCGGTACACGGCTACCCGATGCTAAAGTTTGACGGGTTAAAACTTTTTACCCGAGTGAAGTGGTTAAAGGTAATATAACTATATTTAGTGAAACGGGGTTTAACACTTAAAGTTATACTTACTCAATAATGGAATGATAATGCCAAGCAAATATGAATAAACACACATTTATTTGTCGATGACTCCAAATATCACGGAAAAATAATACATAACGACGATTTCCGTTAGTGAAGACGGGATTTGTAACGGCAAAAGGTTTGGGTTGTCACAACATATGGACTACAGAAGCATATATGCATGCATAGATAAGCAGTGCACATATATGAACATTAAAAAATCATCAAATCTATTTTTTGAGCCTAGGTTTGACTTTTACGTTGCATTTCGTTAATATTTATGGTTTTGATTTTAAAAAATGATGTTTGGATTAGTAGTTTTTAAGTTCGAGCAGATATTTAGGTTATCGAAAGAACATGTCTATGTATCTATACTACTTTATAATGTACACATATTAGAAACCGAAATGTTTTTAAGACTAAAGTCTTAAAAACAAGGTGATAAATTTTTAACCTTTTGATCAAATTTAAATGGTGTCGAATAACTAGAAACCAATTAGAAATTAGACATTAAAATGTAAATATTCCCACTCCATCAACAATTTCCAATTACTATATCTATCCTAAAATACGACTCTCTACTCCTTTATATCTGTCTCCATAAAAACCTGACCCTAAAATCCACAAACCCTAACTACCGTCACAGTCTTCGTCGGTAGGACAACCCTTCACCACGGTTACCTGTCGCCACCTTCACCCGTACCACCACTGTAGCGGACACGTACCACCACGAGAAAGTCATATGCACCACTTGCCTTTCCTGACACCAGTTTCCCAGATCAACAAAGGCTAGTCTTCCACTGAAATCCTAGCTACTAAAATTTCGCCGCCATGGTTCACCATTGGTTTCCCATTTACTCTTTGTATACCACTGCTGGAAACCTTTTATCATATTTAAGGAAAACAAGAAGCAAACTGAAAGAAAACAAAGAGGAGTTTGGGAGAGAGATGAATTTTTGAAGCTATATATAAAAAAGTTTACAATATAATTTTATGTTAAAATGTTATAAAATATGTTTTCTTATCTTTCATTTTTGTTTGAGATATAAAGCTTCTTTCTTCTCTTATGTTACAGATTTAAGTTTCAAATCCAAATATATGAAGTTCAAATGTTGGTGTGTTACAGATCTGAACTTCGTGTTGTTTGTTTTATGGTCATTACGTTTTCATCATATGAAAAAAAAAATTCAGATCAAGAACGAAATACGTTTCCGATGATATTTGTTTAAACTGGATTTTGTTATACATTTTTGGTTGTGTGTGATATAATTTTTGATTTTAGTATTATTTTCTTTGTTTTGGACTTTTTGTGATCTTAATGGGTGTCTATCAATCTCAGGATGAAACAGCAAATATGAGTATTTGCGTTAGATCTATTTGTTTATTGTTTATGTGTTTAATTGTTGCATGTTTATGCTTACTATTTCGTAGGAAAACCTAATTTGATATTTGTTTTATAGATTTTGTTTGTTTATGATTCTTCTTTTTATAAAAATTTTACAATATATTGATTCTTTTTAAATTTCAAATGATCGGTTTTGGTTTTTCAAAATAAATTTATATCTAAAATAACAAAAAATTTCTAAAATTTTATAATATACTAATTCATTTTGAATTTATATCGAAAAATTTACGGTTCTTTAACATGAAGACTTGGCCACTAAAATAATAAAAGTAATTTGTAGTATATATTAAATATAATTTGTAAATGTAACAAACGAACAATGACATACATTAACTTTTAAAAATAAAAACATGTATCAAACTAAACATGTCAGATAAATTAGGCAGCTCACACACATTATCAGATAAATAATCAAATGAAAATGACAATATCTTGGCATATGAACTTGCAAAAGATTAATGAGTGGGTTACAGTTTATTTGTAGGTAAAATTTAGAAGTTGATTAAAAATAATATTTTACATTTTTTTTATATATATTTAATGCTAATTATTAATTCGAATATATATATATATATATATATATATATATATATATATATATATATATATATATATATATATATGGTATAATTAATATGATTACTTATATTTTAATATTTAAAATGTAATAATTAAAACTTTTTATGGGAAATCGTAAAAATATTTGAATTGGATATTCATATGTAACTGCTTGGATGTGAGGTTTCGTGTCAAAGAGAAAAACTAAAACCAAGAACATGAAAGTTGATTTTAATATTTTAATGATATTTGTTTTATTTTTATTTGTAACATTATTAATATAAATAAAAGGGAAAAAAAACTCATACTATTCTTGCTTGCTCGTCATCATCACCTTCAAATGCTTAGAACACTCCACTTGAAGTTAAGGTTTGTAGTGTTTTTATTTTTATTAGTTTCACCATATAAAAGATAGATTGCTAGAAATTAATATGTATGAAAGAATCTAAAACATCTAAATTTGATATCTTTATAGAGTAAAATGTAACCTTATTTTAATTTGGTTATATTGTTGTTTTGATATGCAAATACATAGAATTTGGAATGATCATATATAAACAACTTATAAATAATATTTTTACTCAAAAAATCTGTTACTTTCCATTGCATTTTAATACTGTTTGAAAATTAAAAAGTTGAAGCTTTGGAGAGTGTTGATTGCATGAGAAACAAACAAAAAGAACATGGGGAAATATATATATTGTTGAAACTGATATTATTACATATTCTAAGGAGGCATTTACAGATGCATATACTAAAATTTATAATATTAATAAATCATAAGATATATAACACCCAAGAAGATCACTCAATTACAATTCCTTCCATTACAATTCCTTCTGTATCTCCCAAATAGTAGTGGTAACGACCACTTTCACTAATGTTCTAGCCTAAAAGGATGTATTTAAGATGTACACATGGTATGTTCATA